>NC_041408.2:7768361-8068361 GCF_900747795.2 Erpetoichthys calabaricus | reverse complement strand
TGTCACACGTAGGTTGAAACACAGTCATTAACTGAAACAGAAACAGCTGTGTAGGAGGCTTCAAACTGGGTGAGGAACAGCCAAACTCTGCTAGCAAGGTGAGGTTGTGGAAGACAGTTTCATGTCATGGCAAGATTGAGCACAGCAACAAGACACAAGGTAGTTCTGCTGCATCAGCAAGGTCTCTCCCAGACAAAGATTTCAAAGCAGACTGGGGTTTTAAGATGTGCTGTTCAAGCTCTTTTGAAGAAGCTCAAAGAAACGGGCAACGTTGAGGATCGTAGACGCAGTGGTCGGTCAAGGAAACTTAGTGCAGCAGATGAAAGACACATCAAGATTATTACCCTTCGAAATCAGAAGATGTCCAGCAGTGCCATCAGCTCAGAACTGGCAGACACCAGTGGGACCCAGGTACACCCATCTACTGTCTGGAGAAGTCTGGCCAGAAGTGGTCTTCATGGAAGAGTTGCAGCCAAAAAGCCATACCTCCGACGTGGAAACAAGGCCAAGCGACTCAAGTATGCACGAAAACATAGGAACTGGGGTGCAGAAAAATGGAAGCAGGTGCTCTGGACTGATGAGTCAAAATTTGAAATATTTGGCTGTAGCAGAAGGCAGTTTGTTCATCGAAGGGCTGGAGAGCGGTACAATAATGAGTGTCTGCAGGCAACAGTGAACCATGGTGGAGGTTCCTTGAACGTTTGGGGCTGAATTTCTGCAAATGGAGTTGGAGATTTGGTCAGGATTAATGGTGTTCTCAATGCTGAGAAATACAGGCAGATACTTATCCATCATGTAATACCATCAGGGAGGCGTACGATTGGCCCCAAATGTATTCTGCAGCAGGACAACGACACCAAACATACAGCCAAAGTCTTTAAGAACTATCTTCAGCGTAAAGAAGAACAAGAAGTCCTGGAAGTGATGTTATGGCCCCCACAGAGCCCTGATCTCAACATCATCGAGTGTGTCTGGGATTACATGAAGAGACAGAAGGATGTGAGGAAGCCTACATCCACAGAAGATCTGGGGTTAGTTCTCCAAGATGTTTGGAACAACCTACCAGCCGAGTTCCTTCAAAAACTCTGTGCAAGTGTACCTAAAAGAACTGATGGTGTTTTGAAGGCAAAGGGTGGTCACACCAAATATTGATTTGATTTAGGTTTCTCTTTTGTTCATTCACTGCACTTTGTTGATTGATGAAAATAAATGATTAACACTTCCATTTTGGAAAGCATTCTTTGTTTACAGCATTTTTTCACACCTGCCTAAAACTTTTGCACAGTACTGTATTTTGTGATTAAATTTCGTCTTTAAACTTGTAGTTTACTTTATCATTAAAGAGGATCGTCGTAAAAGTCATCTTAAAACGACCCAATTGTTAAATTGCTACGCGCTTCTGGGGCTTCCACCTGACCTGACAGCAGCATCGCCACACAGAACACGTCACATTTCTGATATTCCAGCTCTCTGCACATTTAGAATTCTTAAGATTTATACTTGATATCACTTTCAGGAGGAAATGCATTAAAAATATGTATGTGACATTTTACAGATAAACCGTTAACTTTGTTTAAATAGGTGTAGCCCATGTAGAAATTTGCATAAATAACTGATTGATGTAAAAATGTGAAATGTTTGAGTTTTAAACTGTTAATTTTAGAGTTGTAGTTCTTTTATATGGTTATGCAGACTTATTTTGGTAACTGGATGTGGTAGAAAAACGAAACGGGGTGGACGTACCGGCTGTAGGAGAGAACGGGCGAGAGGAAAGAGCGTGACGCCGAGGTGGTGTAGAGCAGTGTTTCTCAACCTTTAAGTATTTGTGACCCGAGTTTTCATAACAGTTTTAATTGCGGCCCCACCTACGGTTTTTTTGAAAGGAGCCCACTAATACCAATTTGTTCTTTTTTAATTAATGATATATCATAGATGCATATTTTATTATACCTACTTAACTTTTATCGACATTTATCTAACTCTATATTTATTTTTATAGTATCAGAGTGCAGTTTAAGTTAATTTGTTTTGGTCTCAATAGATGTATTTTTCATATTTTCAATTCTTGTTTTCACATCTTTGCGACCCCCTGTTTGTTACTTAGCGCCCCCCTAAGGGGGCCCGCCCCACAGTTTGAGAACCACTGGTAAGGTGACCATCCGTCCCCGTTTTCCGGACAACTGTCCCCACTCAGAAACATGTCCCCGTTTTGTGCTCGCTTTAAGATTTGTCCACTTTTCCAGTCCTTGCACGATCTTGCGTTAAGTGTTGCTTGTTCGTGTACGCTAGCACGTGGTAATGAAACTGCATTTTCACAACCAGGCATGAATTCTTCTCGAGACGTATGTAGTCTACGCTCCACTAGCCCACTACCCCCCAATGTCCCCGGATTGGCCCAAAAAATTCAGGACACATTAACCACTGGTGTAGCGAAAAGTTTGGAAGGCAAATTTGCAAATTATCACTGGTCTACAAAAAAATATTTTTTGTTTGCATCTGGGAACTTCAGAGCAGCTCTTTATTAAGTTTTTTACACCGATTTCATATATGAAATCAGAATTAAGATAGCACGTCAGGTTTTTGAAATACACATCATTGACGTTTTGACACGTCTGAATATCAATATAATATATCAACACGATACCTAGAGTTTGGACTCTGTCCCACCAAAATTGTTTGGATGTGTTTATTCTGAAAAGAAACCAGAAGACGATATCAGAGACACGTTAAAGTATATTTATGTCAATTTACCTGAATATAAAAGTGAGGTCAGCGTGCCCAAAAATGTTGGAGGCAGTCGCTTTTGCGCTTGTACTGCATGTCCGTCTCTCTTTGCATGAACCAACAGTGGTCACCAGTCATGCTTGTATCTCTCTCGTGATTATTAAAAGGCGCAGACTCACGGTTCCAGTTTATATCTGTTTATTTCACAGTAACAGACGGGCGTCCCTATTCTATGCTTCTTCCGGTGCTATATTCAAAACTCTCCGCGTGGGAACATTATCTTAAGGTTTAACAATCCTATTGTTACAATGCTCGGAGTGAATTTTCCCCGATTATCAGTTTTCCATCACCATTATATCTTGATGAAATCTTTCCCCATACTCATCTCTGACATCGCTTAGATTTGGTGGAAAAAAGTCGTGATGAGAATGTAAACATAATGCGTCTTCGGTGACATTCTGGCTCCCGTAAGCTAATAAACGTTCAGCAGATTCTCCACAAACTCAGTATAATTCTCTCCTCTGTGACTATCAAGAAAATTCTGGACAACCCGCACGAATGAGGGCGCTGATTCAGTGGACTTCAGTTTCCTTTTGAACTCATCGTCAAGCATCAGTTCATGGACTTCAGGGCCAACAAAAACTCCTTCCTTAATTTTGGCTTCACTTTTCTCGAGACCAAACTTATTTCTTAAATGCTGAAACGCATCGCCTTTACTGTCCAGTCACCATAGTTGTCCAAAACCTGGAACATCATAACTAAAAAACGGGACGTGCTGCTGGGCGAAAAACGGTTTTCAGATTTGGAGTCAGCAAGTGAAATGTGTTAAAGTAGAGATGAAAGAATCCTAATAACAAAATGCTTGTTGACCAGAGTTATCAGCAAGATCATTTACAGGAGTACGAACCGCTGATATAGACTGAGAATATCAATTAGACGTTCGCAGTGTCTATCCGGCCCGGCGATGAACCACTCGTTAATTCGGCGAGGGGAAGCAGCCGCGTGAACCGACGGAGGCAGCAGCTAACTCAGCTCAACGCGCTTCTTATGGATCATCGCTTATTTGGAGACAGAGACGATTTAGGATTCGCTGAGCAGCTGTTCCCCGCTCACGAACAGAGACAGAGGGATTAGGAGGATTTGTTGAACTAATACCACAAACGTAAAGTAAGGTACCACTTTTATTTTATTTGTTGTTCCTGGTGGAGTGAGTCGACCACTGAGTTTTTGGTGTCAAAGCTCCCAAGCACCGAATCAGGCCTGCAACGTTTTGTTTTAATACAAGTTTGACAAGACGGAATGTATTTTTGTTTTATTGGAACAGTGTAAGGCAATTTATGATTATTTATTAGAGAATTCTTGATTATTTCCAGTTCTATTAATTTTGTTTTGTTAGTTTATAATTAAACGGCAGTTTATCATTTATTTATAACCCAGTTTCTTGGTGTTTTATTATATTTTTATGTGTAGCATAAAGTATTGGTTTGGGAACAAATGTTAACGGGTAACTACCTTTATTGCAAATGTGAATTTCCCCTTGGGATTAATAAAGTATCTATCTATCTATCTATCTATCTATCTATCTATCTATCTATCTATCTATCTATCTATCTATCTATCTATCTATTCCTGCCAACTACGCTATCTATCTATCTATCTATCTATCTATCTATCTATCTATCTATCTATCTATCTATCTATCTATCTATCTATCTACAGTGGGTACGGAAAGTATTCAGACCCCCTTCAATTTTTCACTCTTTGCTATATTGCAGCCATTTGCTAAAATCATTGAAATTAATTTTTTCCTCAGTAATGTACACACAGCACCCCACCCGCTTAGAATTAAGGCCAAAAAGTTCTATCTTGGTCTCATCAGACCAGAGAATCTTATTTCTCACCATCTCAAAGTCCTTCAGGTATCTTTTAGCAAACTCCATGCGGGCTGTCATGTGTCTTGCACTGAGGAGATGTGCGGTATATGTGGAGACAACCAGGCACTGCTCATCACTTGTCCAGTACAGTCCCCACAGTGAAGCATGGCGGTGGCAGCATCATGCTGTGGGGGTGTTTTTCAGCTGCAGGGACAGGACGACTAGTTGCAATCGAGGGAAAGATGAATGCGGCCAAGTACAGGGATATCCTGGACAAAAACCTTCTCCAGAGTGCTAAGGACCTCAGACTGGGCCGAAGGTTTACCTTCCAACAAGACAAGGACCCTAAGCACACAGCTAAAATAACGAAGGAGTGGCTTCACAACAACTCTGTGACTGTTCTTGAATGGCCCAGCCAGAGCCCTGACTTAAACCCAAATGAGCATCTCTGGAGAGACCTAAAAATGGCTGTCCACCAACGTTTACCATCCAACCTGACAGAACTGGAGAGGATCTGCAAGGAGGAATGGCAGAGGATCCCCAAATCCAGGTGTGAAAAACTTGTTGCATCTTTCCCAAGACGACTCATGGCTGTATTAGCTCAAAAGGGTGCTTCCACTAAATACTGAGCAAAGGGTCAGAATACTTAGGACCATGTGATAGTTCAGTTTTTCTTTTTAATAAATCTGCAACAATTTCAAAAATTCTTTTTTTTGTCTGTCAATATGGGGTGCTGTGTGTACATTACTGAGGAAAAAAATTAATTTCAATGATTTTAGCAAATGGCTGCAATATGACAAAGAGTGAAAAATTGAAGGGGGTCTGAATACTTTCTGTACCCACTTTATCTATCTATGTTATTACACACATTAATCGCTTGCGTCCATTTTTGTCAAATCACTCTACTGCCATTTTAGTCAACAGTTTGGTCACCTCCCGCCTGGACTATTGCAATTCACTTCTCTTTGGTCTGCCTCAAAAGTTACTACATAAACTTCAACTTGTTCAAAATTCGGCTGCTCGTATAATTACTAAAACACCCTATTCTGATCACATTACACCCGTTCTTCAGCAGCTTCATTGGCTGCCAATAAAGTTTAGGGTCAACTACAAAATTTTAGTCCTTACATATAAGGCCATTCATAATCTTGCCCCCACATATCTCTCACAGCTCCTACAAGTCACTAAACCCTCTCGTATGCTCAGATCCTCTTTTTCCATTAACTTAAATAATCCACCAGCAGGTCTTGTTACGATGGGATATCGCGCATTTAGCAGATCGGCACCTTCCTTATGGAACTCATTACCTGCTTATCTTAAGAATATGACTACCCTTCACCAATTTCAGGCTAATCTTAAAACTTATCTGTTCAAAATTGCTTATTCATTGTAACTGTTATTGCTGTTTTATCTGATGTTTTATTTGGATTTTAAATTGTCTAGTTATTGAATGTTTATTTTTTAACCTGATTGTACAGTGACCTTGAGTTTTTTGAAAGGCGCTTCAAATAAAATGTATTATTATTATTATTATTATTATTTATTTGTTATTACCTGACCAGTGTATTGCTGGACTTAAGTGAAAAGGTTTTGTTTATAGTGACCCAAGACTCAAAATATTAAAGTAATTAGAGTTATAGTAAATTAGGCATTGGAGTAAAGAACTCAGGGCCCCTTTCTACACACAGTTAGACTATAGACGGGCTACAAAATGAATACTGTTAATACCCCAACACATATGGGGTGGCAGAGTGGTAGCACTGCTGTCTCGCAGGGAGTCACATCCCTTGTGATCCCTGCCTGGAGTTTGCATGTTTTAATAATAATTCTTTGCATTTATATAGCGCTTTTCTCACTACTCAAAGTGCTCAGCAATTGCAGGTTCAGGGCCTTGCTCAAGGACCCAACAGAGCAGAGTCCCTATTGGCATTTACGGGATTCGAACGGGCAACCTTCTGATTGCCAGTGCAGATCCCTAGTCTCGGAGCCACCACTCCTCCTGGTGGCTATCCACAGTGAGCTCAGTTTTCCGTCCAAAGACATGAAGGTTTGGGGATTTGGTGAAGCTACAATGACACCAGTGTGTGTGTGTGTGTGTGTGTGCTTGTGTTCACCTTACAATGAGCTGATGCCCCGTCCAGGGATTTTGTTTCTGTCTTGCGCCGATGCTCGCTGGAATGGGCGCATCCCCGAATCGATGGATTTAATCATTAAACATCCAATTTCAGAGATATTGTGGCAAGGTGTCCTCAGAATTTAATGGATGTTTCGGGCACACACGTCACATCCCGTGAAGTATAAACCTGGCGTTAGGTGCCTTACTTTTCAGCTGATGATCTTGACTAGGGGCTTATATTACAGAGCAGCCTGAAAATCATGCTAGGGCTTATTTTCGGAGTAGGTCTTATTTTCGGGGAAACATGGTACATTGCAGGAATGACAGGTCTCGAAAATCAAAGTTGGGACACCAACCCGTTTAATTTAACTGAAAGGTCCAACGTAAAGAGAAACAACGCCTCTTGGTGTCTAGGCTTCTCCTCCTCAGGCTTTTAACAAAACTCAAAAGGTTTCGGCCTTAGCCGCAGGTGCAGGGTCTATTTATGCAGAAGCTCCGTCCTGTGGGTCGCTTTGGCCGCAGAAATGTTTTGCCAGTACAAACAACAAATAAAAAAAAATTAAAAAATGAAAGCCGTCGGGCTAGACCAGGGGTCTCCAACCTTTTTTCCCCTGAGAGCTACTTTAACAAAATGAAAATGGCAGAGAGCTACTCCTGTTTAATAATGTTTATTCTCATCGCTTCATTGTAATATGTCTTCAATCAAGTTCTAGAAACATCTCAAGGAGAATTAAAGCAAGCAAGAGGCACCTGAGCACTAGTTTGAGTGCCACAGCAGAAGGATCTGAATACTTTTATGCAGTGTGAATTGTAGGACTTTATGAACACAGGCACATGTGTGTCTTTATAATTGATGTCCAATCAATTCAATTTGACACAGATGGACTCCAATCAAGTCTTTGATACACCTCAAGGAGAAGGATAGCAAGCAGCATACACCACACCGCATCAAAGGCCTCAAATGAGAGATTTATTGGTTTTATCCCCTTGTCCTGATCCATGTCTCGCCATAATTTGATCATGGGCATCTGCAGAGGGTTCCTTGGTTTTCCTGGCTTGGTTTATGTCCTGACATGCATTGTGAGTTGTGGGACCTTCCATGCACAGGTACACATGTCTCTTTATAATGGATGCCCAGTCAGTTTAATTTAATACACGTGGAGTCCAATCAAGTTCTAGAATCATCTCAAGGAGAATTAATGCAATTAGGATGAACACAATTTGGAGTGCCATAGCAACAGGTCTGAATACTTCTATGAAGGAGAGATTTTGTGGTTTTATCCCCTTGCCCTAATCCATGTTTCACCACAACTTGATCATGTAGGTGCCCAGGGAGTTCCTTGGACTTCATCACTTGGTTTATGTCCTGACGTGCATTGTGAGTTGTGGGACCTTCCATGCACAGGTACACATGTCTCTTTATAATGGATGCCCAGTCAGTTTAATTTAATACACATGGAGTCCAATCAAGTTCTAGAATCATCTCAAGGAGAATTAATGCAGTTAGGACGATACAATCTGGAGTGCCATAGCAACAGGTCTGAATACTTCTATGAAGGAGAGATTTTTGTGGTTTTACACCTTTGGCCCAGTCCGTGCCTCAGCACAATTTGATCGTGGAGGTCTACAGAGAGTTCCTTAAATTTACAATACCATAAAGTGTACAGAAACCGTAAGGATGTGAATCTTTTCTGGATCCTCTGTGTAGTCCTCATCCATGGTTGGCTCCTGCCTGGCTCCTGATGCTGTTGTGATAGGCCCCACAATCCACAACTCCTCTTCATCTCCTCTTCCTTTTTATAGAATCACTACAGGTTGCTCCAGACAAAGATGTTGTAAGCAATTAAATAAATGAAGTATTCTGGCTTTGTATTAGATAAGAGCAAACATAAGCCATGGAGTCACCAACAACAGTCTTGAGTCTTGGGCTCCGAGATGGGTGTTGTCACAAAGATGTCACTCTCAAAACAAGGCTCAGCTGCAAGCAGGGAGATGTCAGGAAGTGAGAAACAGCAGAAAGTCAGAAGGAATGCCTCCCTCTGGACTTTGAATGATCAGAGGCAGGGCTCGTCTGGAACCAAAACAGCTTTCAGAACAAAGAAAAAATTGTTCCCCTCTAGAGAGCCGGACAGAGGAACTGGAATTGGTTCAGTACGCACCTGTACAGCTGCCTTTGTCTGCTTTCCCAGCAGCAACAAATGACGGAGGTTTTCCTGACGTCAGCCTAAAGAGGACCTCGCGGGGTTTTGAGAGCCCAATCTGTTCATGCTGACTTGCGGGAATCCGATCCGAATGACTCCTTTGTTTTGTCAGAAGACAGCAGGCCGATGCCAAACCGATGTTCCAAAATTCATCAAAACCTAAAATTTGAGTTAACAGGACTACATGGGGTGCACGGGCTTTTACCAGTGAAGTAAGACAGATGCTGCTGGAGCGCTTTTCATTGATTACATTTGTTAATATAAGTTCAGAGCACATCACAGGCAGATGCTGCACCATTCTGAACTTGGAGTTAGAGGAGTTAGCACAGTTACCACGCAAGCAGGTGGTTAAAAAACACAAACAGACTTAAACAAGAGCTCAAGTGTCCAAAATAAAGCAATACAAGCTTGCGATGAACACGGTGGTGGTTTTCACTTTCCATTTAAATGATTAATATCAAGAGTTAAGCAAAAATATAACTTTCGTGGGATCAATCTCTGCCAGCTTTGCACACCCGGATATGGGCACTTTATCCCATTCCACCTGGCAGATCCCTTCAAGCTCCATTAGATTAGATGGGTAGCGTCCCTAAATTGCCATCTTCAGGTCACTCCACACACGTCCTGTTCTGGCTGAACAGTCGCAGACTTGTTCCAAAGCCACCCCAGCATTGCTTCGGGTTATTGTTCTACTGAAAGATGAACCGTCACTCCAGTCTAATTCTAAAGAAAGCAGCCATCTCGTCACCTAATGACTACAGACCAGTGGCACTTATGACTTCCATCGAGAAGACCTTTGAGTGGCTTGTCCTGGACTGTATGAGTCCTTTTGTGGTAGATGATCCGGACCCACTGAAGTTCACGTATCGGGCAGAGATTGAAGTGGAAGATGCAATTATCTACTGTATGGGCTGCACAAGGCTGGACAAAGCTGGCAGCACTGTGAGGATGATGCTTTTTGATGTCTCCAGTGCCTTCAGTACCATCCTGTCATTCCTGTTATGGGGTAAACTCAGAGATATGCAGGCTGATGAGCCTGTGGGGTCCTGGATGATGGACTACCCCTATCTGGTGGACCAAAGTTTGTGAGGCTCGAGGACTGTGAGAGCAACACTGGAGCATCACCAGGAACAGGACTGTCTGCTCTTCTCTTCACTTTATACACCTCAGACTATAAATATAATGTCAGGTCAGGTCACTGGCAGAAATTCTCAGATGATTCTGCACTTATGGGCTGTATGAATAAGGGGGGGCTGAGACAGAGGAGAGGAGTCTGGTGGAGAATTTGGAGAATTGTCTGCAACTGAACATCAGCAAAACCAAGGAGCTGCTTATTGACTTTCACCACACCAAAGAGCCTCTGTGTCTGGTCACTGTTCAGGGAATTGGATGTAGACGTGGTCCACTTCTACATGTACTTGGTGGTCCACATCAATGGAAGCTTGGACTGGTCTTGGAGCACAGAGGAACTTCATAAGAAAGGGAAGAGCAGGCTCTTCTTTAGTAAGAGACTGTGTTCCTTAAATGTGGAAAGTGACATCCACATCTTCTACAACTCTGTGATGGCCATTGTGTGGTGTACTGGGCTGCTAACGTCACTTCCAGAGAGGACCACCAAGCTAATTAAGGAGCTAGGATCAGTTATGGGACTCCTTCTGGACCCACTGGAAGTAGTAGAGGAAGAGACGATGAAAACAAAACTGAGTGCCATTATGAACAAGGCTGTACATCCTCTCCATGACACACCAACACCGAGGACCTTCAGACAACAAATGAATCAAAAAATGTGTGTCAAGAAATACTATGGGGGCTCCTTTTATACCAACAAGAATAGGCCTGTATAGCATCTCACTGGGACTGCTCTCATATCTTTAGCAAAGTCAGAAGTTCTTTCTTTCTTCTTGTAATTCTCGTAAGTGTTTGAGGGCGGCTGTTGTTATTATTGTTATGACTTTTCTTGAGCTTCTATAAAAAGGTACATTTCCACCAAGGAATAAATTAAATACTATCTATCTATCTATCTATCTATCTATCTATCTATCTATCTATCTATCTATCTATCTATCTATCTATCTATCTATCTATCTATCTATCTATCTATCTATCTATCTATCTATCTATCTATCTATCTATCTATTGTGGTGGGTGGCTGGGGGCTGTGCCCAGCTGGGATGCCTAGAAGGATCAGGAGGACTGTGCCTCCCCTGGACCACGAGAGGGCAGCTGCCCTGGTTGGTATGGGGGCCACGGGAATGGAGCATGGAAGTCCAACCCTATAGGGGCCTGTGGCCACTGCCAGGGGGTGCCCAGACGACAGAGGAGCCCTGGACGTCAGCACTTCCACCACACCCAGAAGTGCTGGCCGAAGTATTACCAGGGACACCCGGAGTGCTTCTGGGTGCTCATGCAGCACTTCCACCACACCGAGAAGTGCCACAGGAAGCTCGTCAGGAGGCACCTGGAGCACATACGGGTGGAAATAAAAGGGGCCGCCTCCCTCCATTCGATAGATGGAGTTGGGTGGAAGTGGACTTAGCTCGGAGGAGAGGAGTGGAGGTGGCGAAGAGAGAGGGGCATAGTGATAGAGGCCTGGACTAAGAGTGATTAGTGCTGGGGCACTCAGTTGTGTGTGATACACTTGTAAATAGAAATGTACAATAAATGTGTGTTTGGGTTTGAACCATTGGTGTCTGCCTGTCTGTGTCCAGGCTGCTTTCCACAATAGATAGATAGATAGCATAGTTGGCAGGAATAGATAGATAGATAGATAGATAGATAGATAGATAGATAGATAGATAGATAGATAGATAGATAGATAGATAGATCAACTTTATTAATCCCAAAGGAAATTCTAGATTAATCCCAAGGATTTAAAAACAATAATCAAAATTTCACAGTAAGTACAGTACAGTAGAACCCCTGTACCCATGGGTGAAATATTCCAAGACCTACTGTGGATACCAGAAACCATAGACAGTACTGAACCCTCAATTATATACGTTGTGTTTTGTTCGCATGAGAAGTTTTAAGAAATTTGGGGTGGGTTTTCAGGATGTGACCCTGTGGGTGGAGCCACTGGGTTATGTGTGGGACTGGAAACTTGTATAAATTGTAAATAAACATCTATCTATCTATCTATCTATCTATCTATCTATCTATCTATCTATCTATCTATCTATCTATCTATCTATCTATCTATCTATCTATCTATCTATCTATTGTGGAAACAAAAAAAGATGTAATTGAACAAAATGTATGTGTGTATAGAAAATAGGACAGAATGATGAAACTTGTTTGTGTTTTGCGTACGTGACAAAAAGCATGTATACTTTCTGGAAGTTTCTTTTGATGATGTGTGTGACAAGAAAATATACCTTTAGGGTAATGACTTTACAAAAACTGGAAAAGTACAATGAGTCAGGATGCTATTTTTTGCTTACATGGTCAACGATCAGGAGATTAGAAAGGTATAAAAGAACAAGGACATCTGCGCTCGAGGCAGATGAAGCGCGGTGTCCTAGGACTGTGTTTCTCTGACATTTTACCCTTGCTTGGTATGTATTAATAAAAGGTTTTGACTAATTTTAATTTTCTTCTCTGTCTTCAGTCACAAAAATCGTCCACAGTTTTTGGCGCCCGGACGTGGGGCAAGAGACGGCCGGTCGACTCCTCCAGCGAGACCATTTCAGTGATCCGTCTTACCAGCGGACTGCCGTTGAGATATCCGGCAGCAGAGCATGCAGCTCCGGCAAAAGTTAGGACTGCCCTGTCCTGAAACAGTTCTTGCGTGAGGAGCCCCTGGTCTCCTCTTTGCTACATCCACGGTGACTGAACGGATTTCCAGACAGAGCTTGCACACTTCCAGGCTGGGGTAAGCACCGGGGGATTTCCGAATATTTTTTATTTTCTAAATAACGGGAGGGCGAGTTTCCTGTTGACCGTCTAGTCATACTCATATCTCAACGGGTTGCTTAAGGTGATGGAGACTTGACCCAAGCAGTTTGACGCATACGAAAGGTCTGACGAAAGGATACTGGCCTCACCCATATCCTAGACTCGGCTGGACGTATTGATGTAGTATTCTGCTGAACCGAATCGGACACGAAGTCACCTGAGCTGGAACCCGGGGATGTGAGCGGACAGGCTAACGGGACGAGTAACGGGGTGGTATGGAAATATAAACCGAAAAGAGCACAGATTACAGGATTGCTGTTAGGAACGGAATGACACGTAGCGCTATGGAAGATATGTAGCTATGGAAGATACGTAGCGCTATGGAAAAATAAATAAATCTACATACGAAATAAGCAACAAAACCGTGTTCTCCTGGGAACTGGATCAGTTGGATAGTTAGGTGTCTCCCCTTGGAACTAAGAAGGGAACAGTTTAGGTTTAGTGAGTGGCACACTTAATGCCTTGCTGATTCATACGTACAAGGGATTAGGCGAATCAGTATATAGTTGGAAAATTAAATACAGAACCCGGGAGGGCAAGGGAACATAATGGGATCACTAATAAGTAAGCCTGTTAATCGCCGCACAGGGGGATCAAAATCATTAGTGCTGGAGGGATTATTTTCGGAGGATCAACAGACGCCCCGTAAAAATGGGTCTCCTAGAAAATTTATAGAAAAGAAGACAGGTTTAGATTTATCCTATTATTTTTTTCCCCTCCTCAGAACCGACCTCAGACACCTCTATTATCCCCTCCTCTATTCCCCATTCCGATTGCCCCCCCTGCACTACAACTAGCAGAAGTTTCCCCTGATGATTCCCCAGGCACAGATCACTATGACGCACCCTGTACTACACAAACCCCCGTCTCTAAATGCACTCGAAGTCACAGACCAGCTCCAACTTTTTTCTCTTCTGATCTTCCACATTCACTTACTTGCCCTTTAATAGAAGTTCCCAATCCCCATTATAACCCTGCCCATCCAGCTGGACCCCAAAATCCCACAACAGTTATGATAAATCGGAATTGGGACATCCAAGAACTAAAAGATGTCGTGAATGCATTTCCAGATCCAAAGGAAGTAGGAGGACTAAAATTTGTTGAACAACTTGATCAGTTAGATAGCATGTATAAACCTAATGCTGCTGAATGGACCCAGGTACTTCGTCGAAAGTTTGGGACCACATGGGCCACTGTTAGCAGGGGTGTCCGCAATGACATTCCATGGGTATGGAACCCAGCTTTAACTCGAGGACAGGGGATAGGTGGAGAAGGCGAATTTATTTCTGCTGCAAAACAAAAGAAAGACGAGACGGTTGATGAATGGGCACATAGGATTCAAGACCTGATGGCTAATCACTCGGGCTTGGGAAATGCTGATGACCGCACCCGAGCTGCAGTTCCACCTTTTGTTTCCGGCTTGCGCTTTGATATACAAAACAAGGTCCGCACTTCCTGTATTGAATGGGAAAGTGCCACGTTTGATGAAGTCAAACGACATGCTGAACAGGCCGAATCGAACTCTCATGCCAAATTATTGGCAGCACAGATGAACTATTATACCAGGAATGCTCCTGACCAAGGTCGAGGATATGGCTTTAGAGGAAGGGGACGAGGACGAGGAAGAGGACGAGGTGGTTTTAGAGCTCCTCCTGTTGACCACACTAAGAATCCTTTTATTCCCTCTCCCTTTAATTCCAATGCTAATTCCTTCTCTTGCTACGCCTGTGGTGAAACTGGACATTTTCGTCGAGAGTGCCCTCACAGACAGCAACAGCCCCCACCTCCCCTTATTCCACCTGTTTCCTCTGACACCCCTGACTAACAATACTGGCCATAGGAAAACGCTGGGACCTCCAGCCACTCTTTTCAACTACCTTTGCTCACTCATAATTCAGAGACTGATCCTTTACTGACATTGTTCGTTGATGGCACTGAGACTGTTTTCTTAATCGATACTGGTGCCACTCGCTTGCTGGCAAAGGTCCCTGCTTCAAACGAAAACTGTTACTGTACTTACTGCTTCTGGACAACCTCACCTTCTTCAAGTATCAAAACCTCTTCAAGTCCAGTCACGTCCTGGCGGACATACCTTACTGCATCGTTTTCTTTTGAATCAGCTTTGTTTTTTCTGTTCAACCCCCAAGTTGTTGTGTCAAATTACCCCTTATCCCAAACCCTCTTTTGCAGCATGGACTTTAGATATTTCCCCACACACCATTCTCCTCAAAGCCCTACATTCTTTTTCCCCTTGTCTTTTTCCCAATTTACAGGCCCCTGACATTTTACACTGTCCTTACTTCTGGTATTTGCCCCGAAACCCTTCACATCTACTGTGTTTTTATTTCATCCACAAAGGCAGCTGCTTCTGTTCATCTTACATGCTCACAGCACATATATTATCTTGGCAAAATAGTGCCTCATATTTTTTCCTTAGCTAAATCTCACACTGTTAAATGGGGGGAAATAGGACCATGGGTGGAAAAATGCCTTGAAAGAACAGACTGGTTACAAGTTACTCCGGGTATTTTTGATACTCCTGACCATTTAATAACTAAAGTAGTGTTTCAAAGGATAGCCCATTGTGAGCCTCTGGTGATCCACCCGAAATCCTCCTTCCGCCCGCACCGTGCCCAATATCCTTTGTCTCCCGAAGCAGAGGCTGGCATCTCCGCCGTACATCCCGATCTCGTCAAACGCGGTACCGCCGATGGACATGGACCGTCATGCCTCAGGGATACAGAGAAGCCCTTTGTGTTTCTGGTTAAGCTCTTGCCCAAAAATTTGGACGGCGTCTGGCCGGAAGTAGTAAATTTAAACGGCGTTTGGCCGGAAAACAGTATGTAGATGGAAATCGCGACGGAAGAAAATTGTACAATAGACACCCAGAAATTGTTGCTGTTTCTGTGGGAAAATGGCCATAAAGTTTCTAAGGTTAAGCTGCAGCTAAACAAAACAACAGGTTATGTCTGTTTTAGGTATTCTGGGCTACTACAGACAGTGGGTTCTAAATTTTACTGAAAGAGCACAGCCGTTGCAACAACTGGCTGAGAAGGCTCTGTAACCTCAAAATTTACTCTTTTATCTGCGCCTGCGCTAGGTTTGCCTGATCATTCTCGTCCATTCACTTTGTTCGTGGACGAAAAGCAGGGATTTATGAATTCAGTACTGACGCAACAACATGGAGATAAACAAAGACCGGTGACTTATTTTTTCTAAAAAAAAAACTGGATCCAGTGGCCGCAGCATTTCCTCCGTGTCTTTGTGCTATGGCTGCAACAACAGAAGCTGTATTAGCAAGCACGGATGTAGTTCTCATGAAATTTCTTCTGTCTTTTTCTTTTTTTCTTGTGACGTGTGTATTTGAGAGGCTGTTTTATGTTTGTTTGTCCTGAAGAGTGGAACTTGCTTTTCTTCAGAGTCCATTTGTTTCTGTTTCCTTTGCTGCATTGTTTTCAAATATAGTGTAAATATAGAATAATACTGGGGTGAAGTGTGTTGAAAATGATTTGGGTGATTTTGTGTGTTATAGAGTGTATTAAAGGGATCCCTATGAGTATCAGAATGTACTCTGTACTTTGTCAAATGCTACAATTGAAAAATGGAGCGCCCTCAACCAGTTACGCAGTGGTCCAAGGGGACCGCCTGCTGGAAGCAAATTAAATTTCATAAAGCTAAGTGCACAAAACAGCTGAACTCGTAGCACTCACTCAAGCATGTCAGCTGTCCGAAGGGAAGATCGTAACAATTTATACAGATTCCAGGTATGCTTTTGGAGTCTGCCATGATCATGGAACATTATGGAAACTAAGGGAATTTAAGACTAGTCCTGGAGAGCTCTAACTAAAAACTGAAAAAGATAATTATCGATTTGTGTAATTGGTTTAGCGCAAATGAATTGTCTCCACTTTTGTTTAAGGCTTGTAAATATACAAAAGTATTTTTCCTTTTAAACCCTGATCAAGTTTGAAGGGAAAATGCTCTTTTAATAATATTGCATGAGAAGGGAGCCAAGTTTTTTGGCGATAAGCGGAATGTGTCTAATTGTGATATGAATGTGTGTGTCTAATTGTGATATGAATGGAAGTTGTGTATTTTAGGTACTATAAAGGAAGAGCATGGTGACGCAGTGGTCAGCACACTTGATACGAATAAAGGTTCAAGCACGTATGTTTTCCTTGTTAATAATAAGCATGAAGGAAAAGACGCGTTTAAATATATTGCATAGATAACCTTTAAGCACAAATTAAGACCAGTACTGGCAAACCCATCCAACATCAGAAATTGATCGAGTCCCTTTTAGAAGTTATAACCAAACCATCGGAGCTAGCGAATGTTAAATGTCAAGCTCACACAGGAAAACAGGATCCTGCTAGCAAAGGGAATGATTTAGCTGACCACTTTGCTAAAGAGGCTGCATATAATAACACACCAATTTCTTTATTCCAACAGAGAAATGACCAGGACCCTGATAATTAAATTATTTCTTTACAGAATGCAGCCACGGATATCGAAAGGAGAAAATGGTCCAAAGAAGGGTCCCTCTCTGATGGAGTCTGGACTCATAAACACACTAACAAACCTTTTCTCCCAATGATTTTCTCTCTAGTCTTGCAGGTTTGCGAACCTCGTTGAAGGAAATCCACCAGCAGGTTGATCAAGCCTGGAGGACCAGCCCCCTTTCCAAGGATTTACCAATTCCTTTGGGCACCTGGATCCTGGTTCGAGATACTCGGAGGAAACACTGGCATCAGCCTAGGTGGAGAGGATCATTCCAAATTCTTCTATCCACACCACACGCCGTGAAAGTTGAAGGACTGCCTGCCTGGATTCACGCCTCACATTGCAAGAGATGGCACCCTTGATTGCTGTGCTACTATGTTTTTCTTTTCCCTTGTCTACTGCCCTGGTCACCTTGACTTTCCCGTTAGGAATCACCACATCAGTGCAGTTTGATTTCTGCTCTATTATCAACTGTGGGACTGGTCGACAAGCCCAGTGGACCGGATCTGACAAATACGTGTGTATGAGGGGAAGTGACTGCGACAACTGGCAATGGGTTTTTGCTAACACTGGAACTGAGGACTGGGGTTATCAACCTTTTGAGGCCCAAAAATACGGTTTGAAAAAATCGGTTTTCTATCATAAAAGGACATGCCTCTCATTGTATGTGCTGACAACCATTGTAACTCAGGTATTTATGTATTAGGGGTATATGTATCTGGAACAGACCCTTTAGGGAGATTTCTAATTAAGATTGACAATCCTGTTACTAACACCCCTCATTCTCTGGCACACACACCCATCTCCCCAACTTTTGGTTCAGATTTTTCTCCTGTTAAGATTATGAATATTTCCACCTTTTCATCCATTTTTTCAGTAGAAACTGGTTATGGAGATCAGAATAGATGGTTGCAGTGGGTTCTCTATTCAGCTAAGCAAGTTAATCGTTCTCATTGTTATGCGTGTGCTGCAGCCCGTCCTCATTTAGCTACAGTCCCTTTCCCATTATCTAACATTTCTGACCCCGTGGGGTTGCCCTGCCTTCTGTATTTATTCACTACTTCCAAGAAACCCCTCTCTGGTTCAAAGTGTTCTAATCTATCTATTCTTTTTCCCCCCACCCGTCACATGGATACCCCTATGTTTCAAACTCACGAAGGAAATTATACATGTTTCAAATCTAATGGAGCGACATGGGTAGTAGATTTACCATTTTCTTTCTGTTCTCAAACTTTTCAGGTTACCTTTTCTCTGAACACCGTTCTGTCTTCCTTTCTTCTCTCCCAAACCACTCCTAGATCAGATATTTGGTGGATGTGTCGTAGGTCCAAATTATTTGCCACCTTTCCCCCTAATTGGTCTGGTACCTGTGCTCCAATCCAATTAGTTATGCCTTTTAGACTTCTATGCCTTTTAGACTTCTATGCCTTTTAGACTTCTATCCTTACCTCCCTCTCCTTACATGGCCCTGGAGTATACATAGATGCTATTGGAGTCCCTAGGGGTGTCCCAGACAGATTTAAAGCTAGGAATCAAGTCGCAGCCGGTTTTGAATCTATCATACCCCAAATTACTATTAATAAGAATGTAGACTGGATTAATTATAACCAGCAACGTTTCCTTAACTTCACCAAAGACGCTATTGAAGGTATACATGAACAGCTCGATCGTACTTCTCTGATGACTTGGCAAAATCGTCTAGCCTTGGACATATTACTTGCCGAAAAGGGAGGTGTTTGTGCTATGTTTGGTGATGCTTGTTGTACATATATTCCAAATAATACCGCGCCAGATGGATCAATAACTCGTGCATTGGCAGGCCTCACTGCTCTCTCTAAAGAACTTTCCACTAATTCTGGCATTACAAATCCTTGGGATCAGTGGTTTGCATCCTCCTTCGGATCCTGGGGACAATGGATAAGATCTGTTTTTTATTTCTTTGGTTGTGACATTTTGTCTCCTCCTCCTGGTTGGTTGTTGTATTATCCCTTTGTTTCGCTATATAATATCTAAGTACTTTACCGCCTCTATGGAAAGGGCATATGTGCTACATGATGAGCGCATGTCTCGTATAGCTTCTTCCATTTTCTCTCCCCTTTCCCTTTCATCAACCATTTCAAAATAGAATTTATAGGCCCACATCATTTTTGTTCAAAAAGGGAGGAGTGTGGAAACAAAAAAAGATGTAATTGAACAAAATGTATGTGTGTATAGAAAATAGGACAGAATGATGAAACTTGTTTGTGTTTTGCGTACGTGACAAAAAGCATGTATACTTTCTGGAAGTTTCTTTTGATGATGTGTGTGACAAGAAAATATACCTTTAGGGTAATGACTTTACAAAAACTGGAAAAGTACAATGAGTCAGGATGCTATTTTTTGCTTACATGGTCAACGATCAGGAGATTAGAAAGGTATAAAAGAACAAGGACATCTGCGCTCGAGGCAGATGAAGCGCGGTGTCCTAGGACTGTGTTTCTCTGACATTTTACCCTTGCTTGGTATGTATTAATAAAAGGTTTTGACTAATTTTAATTTTCTTCTCTGTCTTCAGTCACAAAAATCGTCCACACTATCTATCTATCTATCTATCTATCTATCTATCTATCTATCTATCTATCTATCTATCTATCTATCTATCTATCTATCTATCTATCTATCTATCTATCTATCTATCTATCTATCTATCTATCTATCTATCTATCTATCTATCTATCTATCTATCTTCATTAGTTCCTGCTCTGTATCTAGCACTGCCATGTTGGCCTCTGGCCCTGAGATAAATTTGTGGATGGATCTTTTCTGATGAGCAGCAAATCTTGAGCTATAAGTGTGTTAAATAAGTTCATCCCTCAGATAAAATATTATGTCTTCTATTGGCACACAATTCTTATAACTCCAGCAAAAGCAATAAGCCAGACCAGCCTGGAAAATATGTGCACATTACAGGAAAAAAGTCTATAAAACTCATTTGCATTGCACATTCTTGGTTAAAAAGCATATTATTTCAGTTTCTCTCAAAAAAAAAAAAAAAAAAAAAAAAAAAAAAAAAGCGTTTGGATCAGAATGAAAACAAAGCAACTTAATAAAATATTTCCAGTGCCTTGGGCCTTTTTATTTCAGTTATTTCTCTTTTCTTTTGATTAAAGAAGCAGCGAGCGCATAACTCAACAGCGCAGACATTTTTGCCACATCAGGACTGAAAGCTCAGAATCAGCACAGTAACGGTCATCCTACTGTTTCTAACAGACATCCCATTCTTTGTGATTGGAGTGGGACAAGTTTGGGATTACACAGTTTTTTTTTTTGGGGGGGGGGGGGGCATTTTAAATTAATATTTGTTACAGTTTACATTCAAGACTTACACTGGATTCAGAGAGCCCCTTCATTTTCTACACACTTTATTGTGTTGTACATTTAATTTTAAGGTGGTAAATCTGCCCTTTTGCTGACCATTTTACACTCAATAACCCATAATGACAAAATGAAAAGATGTTTTCAGAACGATTTGCATTTTTATTAAAATGGAGACGTCAAGACGGCCCTCTGCCTCAGCCTAAACAGATGACCCATTAAATGGCGGCTTGATTGACTTAAAGAAGACATGTGACTCGCCAACATAGCCGCCAACGATGCCCTCGATGGAAGGAAGTGGAGGTCAATGTGCAGAAAAGCGGACCCTGCACCAACGCGGGTTAAACACTAAGAAAGAAGAAGTAATCTCTAATTCCATAATTATTCAGACCCTCAGTGCTCAGTAGAGACCCCTTTGATAGCACTTCCAGCTTCAAGTTGTCTTCGATTAGTCTGTACCAACTTTGCACATGTGAGCAGTTTTTATCTCACTCTTCCTGACAGATCCCCTCAAGCTCCATTAGATTGGATGGGAAGCATCTGTGAACGGCCATCTTTAGGTCTCTCCACCTATGGGGTTTAAATCTCGATTCTTGCTGGGCCACTCGTCCCCAAACTACTCCAGTGTTGCCTCGCCTATCTGTTTCGGGTCATTATCCCAGTTACCCATGTCACCCCAGTCTGAGGTGGTCTACACTCTGGTGTAGGTTTTTCTTCGAGGACTTCCCCATATTGGGCTACATTCATCCTTCCCCCAGTTGTGACCAGTCTCCCTGTCCCTGCCACTAAAAAGCACCCCATGAGGTTGCACTAGGCAAGTGATGAGCAGTGCCCATTCTTCACCAGTCATGGGGTTTGAAGTTCTACCAAAAGAGTTCAATTTTTGGCTTATAAGACCAGACAACCTTCTTCCTTGTGCTGTCAGAGTCCTTTAAACTGTCAAATCAAGAGTGGCCTCCATCTAGCTACTCTACCATAAAGGGCTAATTAATGGGGTGCTGCTAAGATGGTTGTCCTTCTGACAGCTTTCCCCTTCAAGGCAGATTACTTCTGACACTCTGTTAGAGTGACCATTGGGTTTGGTAGTCACCTCCCTGACCTAGGCCCTTCTGGGCCAGTTAGCCATCTCGAGGGATAGTGCTGACACTTCCAGGACTTTATCCATTTCACAAGTCTGGAGGCCCCTGTACCCCTCAAAGCTCTCAAAATGGTGTTATCTCCTTCCTCTGTTCTGTGCCTCACCACAGTTTGATCGTGGAGGTCCACAGCGAGTTCCTTGATTTTCACAGCTTGGTTGTTGTCCCTGAGAAGGAGTGTGAATTATGGGACCTTCCATACACAAGGACACAATTCAGTTTACCAAGGGTGGACTCCAGTCAAGTTCTTGATGCATCTCAAGGAGAAGTAAAGCAAACACGACGAACCTGAGCACAATTTGGAGTGTCACCACAAAGGGTCCGAATATTTATATGAGTGAGAGATTTCAGCTTTTGATTCTTAATAAATTTGCAAAATGTTCTGAAATCCTGTTTTCACGTTGTCATTATGGAGTATTGAATTTGCATTGGGTGTGACGAGGATGGACAGGATTAGAAATGAGGACATTAGAGGGTCAGCTCAGGTTGGATGGGTGGGAGACAAAGTCAGAGAGGTCAGATTGTGTTGGTTTGGACATGTGCAGAGGAGAGATGCTGGGTATATTGGGAGAAGGGTGCTAAGGATAGAGCTGTGAATCAAGTGGAGAAGAGTAAGGCCTAAAAGAAGGTTTATGGATGTGGTGAGAGAGGACATGCAGGTGATGGTTGTAACAGAGCAAGATGACGAGGACAGGAAGATATGGAAGAAGATGATCCAGAGAAGACATGCTGGGTATATTGGGTGAAGGGTGCTAAGGATAGAGCTGTCAGGCAGGAGGAACAGAGGGAGGTCTAAGAGAAGGTTTATGGATGTGGAGAGAGAGAGAGGACATGCAGGTGATGTGTGTCACAGAGCAAAATGATGAGGACAGGAAGATATGGAAGAAGATGATCCAGAGAAGACATGCTGGGTATATTGGGTGAAGGGTGCTAAGGATAGAGCTGTCAGGCAGGAGGAACAGAGGGAGGTCTAAGAGAAGGTTTATGGGTGTGAAGAGAGAGAGGACATGCAGGTAATGGGGTTGACAGAGCAAGATGACGTGGACAGGAGAAGAGCAGAGAGGAGCAGCTGAAAGAAGAAAAACATTATGGGGTAACGAATGTAGATTGATGGACACAAAATCCCAACTATTTCCACTGAAAATGAAATCAACTACACCAGGAAGGCTTCAGAAAGTGAAGGGCTCTGAAGACTATCTAAATCCACTGTATAAATTACCTAATTGGGTGGGCAATAATTAAATCAATCATAATAATAAAAATGAAATGGATGGGTAAAGTAAAAGAAGATCTGATGGAAAAGTATGTGCCTGGTAATTGACAGGACTGAGGTGTTTGGAGAAGGTTGTTCAAGCACATCGACCCCTGTGAAATGAGACATCTTGACACGTTGTGATCGCCGCTGCAGGGGGACGCAGCCACCCTTCAGAAACCCCTTCTTAAAAAGTTTTTCAATGAAAAACAAACTCGCTCTTACAGCTCCTCTTTGCGGGATGAGCCGCCAGCTTGCTGACTTTGAACATTTAAAAAGCAGAGCCGCTGCCATCCTGAGGTCTCTCACTCTCCTGTCTCTCTTCCCCCAGACTCCCTCTGCTATCGGGACACTGGACCCCCTTGATGATGAAGACTTTGTATTCTTTTGACCAGGAATTGGGGCAGATGCGTCAAGTTTGACAGCTGTTCTCTCCTGTGGCCGGACCGCCTCTGTTAAGAGACTTGTGTTTGTATCTTCCTGAAGAGCAATAACATTTCTACTCCTTGGAAAGCCTTCTATACTCTCCTTTGCAACTTTGTGACCCAAGCTTGACAACGTCAAAAAGATTTGGGGCAGCCACCCGTATATTTGAATAAAGGCTGCAACAAGTGAAAATTGAAGGTACACAGTATTGTACAGTTTGAGTCCACGACAGAACTGAATCACAGAAGGAAGCCGGCTGGGTTTTAAGGTAAGGTGGTGGAAGTGACATCATGAGGCCCGAAACCAGACATGATGTCATAGGGCCTGGAACCAGAAGTGACACCATCAGGCCCGGAAAACCAGAAGTGATGTCAGAGCTTCCAGTCAGAATTTCCTGTGTTTGGTCTGCAGGGATAAAATTGAAAGGGTTACTGCACACTGCGCCTGGCATGGAATTACCTTCTTTTGGTCCTTCTAGCTTCCTCCCATGCGCACGTGTGTGACACCCCACATAGTGGAAAAAGATGAAGAGGAGGAGGAAGAAGAAGATAGTAATAATAAAAATGAAACCAAAAATCTGTTTTGTTTATAGCATTCTTCTCATGTGGTTGATGGAGAAAGCAGAACAAAATGTTATTTTGAAAATGTGAGGAGGAGTTTCATCCCTGTAGTTAGTGAAGTGTGGATGTGAGAGCAACCGACAGTCCAAAGAACTATCTGACCTTTCATCTGCTGGCACTGCCCATGTCATTCACACCTCCTACTCCCTCCTGAAGGGCTATGAGAAGTGATATCCCCTTCCCAACCCATCTGGAGAACAGGAAATCAGTGGAAAGTAGAATTTCATAAATTGGCATAGATTCAGCATGCTTGCTATAGAAAGAAAATGTACATTATTATTATTATTATAACACACAGAACAGGCCATTCAGCCCAAGAAAGCTTGCCAGTCCTATTTTATTATTATTATTATTATTAAATGAATTAAGGCCAATGCTAATAAATGTTCTCTGTAACCCTTGGATTAAGCAGGCTGGATGATGTTATATCTAATCTCTATATAAATAAAATCCAACGTCTGTCTGTCTGTCCACTTTTCACAAGAGAACTACTTAACTACTTTTCTAGAATTTGCTTGAACATTCCGGTTAACTATGTGACTTCTCAATCACAGTTCGCTTGCAGGAGCGATATATTCATGCTAATCCGAGACAGAGGCTGCAGGCCGAGGGAAGGGCATAGTGTGATGTCAGGAGTGGGGAGCCGGGCAGGGCCCTCCTCGCTGTGCTGTTTCACGTCTATGCGGGCAGAACTGCAGGGGATGGCTAGTTTATATATGAAATCCAACATCTATCTGTCTGTCCGCTTTTCATGAGAGAACTACTTAACGGATTTAGATCGGGATTTTTTTCCAGATTTTTCCTGAGCATTCCTGTTGATTTTGCAAACTTCTCTCATCATAGTTCGTTTGCAGCACCGATTTATTTGCTCGAATCTGAAAGAGTGGCTGCGGGCTGAGGGAAGATGGATGGGGCCCTCCTCGCTCATGCGCCAGCCTCCGTTCAAGTCACTCTACCTCTCGCCACGTGTTGGAGCGTACCTTGCCTTGCCTCCACTTAACTAGCAATACCCATTTGTTCTGCAGACATCATCATCTAGAGATTGTTAAGGAGTAATGTTTGACGTTTTTGAGAGAGAGATCAGAGCTACGTGTATTCTAGTTAAGCAGTTTGCTCGTTCGCTAGCTAAGCAGATGTAAGGTACACATCCTAAGGCTGGTGCGTAAGTGTGGAGGCCCCCCACTCCTCCTTCAGCACGCTGCGTAAATAAATTGGTACCGCAAGTGAACTATGATACTTGGCATGATGAGAGAAGTCACAAAATTAACCAAAATGTTCAAGCAAATTATGGAAAAAACCCAATCTAAATCTATTAAGTAGTTCTCTCATGTAAAACAGACAGACAGACAGTTCAGAATTGAACACATTAAACCCCAGCAAGCTCAGGGACCGGTGTCTGAACACCACACAGCGCAGATGGGTTTTTAATTTGTTGACAGGCAGAGCCCAGACGGTTCGAGTGGGTGGCCACACTTCATCATCCCTCAGTCTTAATTAACACAGGGGCTCCACAGGGCTGTGTGCTGAGCCCTCTCCACACATACTCTGACATCACTGTCACGTTTGCCGATGACACAGCTGTGGTGGGCCTGATGCCTAATGTGAAAGAAAAATTAACTGCTTGCAAGCTACTACGGGTTGAAAGCTAACATATCTGTTTTACTCTAATGGTAGGTTAATCATGCAGATGTCTGTGATAAGACAGGGTGCAGTATGCTGACCTAGGATGATTTCCTTTTTAGGAACTCGTCCGTTAGACCAGCGTTTCTCAACCTTTAAGTATTTGCGACCCGAGTTGTCATAACAGTTTTAATCGTGCCCCCCTAACGTTGTTTTGAAACCCTAATAAAATTTATTCCTATATTTTTTGTTGCCGATACACTGCTACAAGTTTAAAATTTCCCTACGAATAGCGAAATTACGCCACATATGGCAACATTCGCGCCCCCTTTTTTTGTTACTTCGCACCGCCCCACAGTTTGAGAACTGCTGCGTTAGACACAGGAAAGATGACTTTTCCTTCTTTAGGGCCCTCTCTAAGTGATTTAATCCCGGATGTTTTCCAGGCATTGAAAACTGCGTACGTTTGAGAGGGTGGGAAAAGGTGGTTCTCGTGCAGAGGTGCCACAGATAAGAGCGTCTCTATCTTAAAATACTTCCTGCATTGGTTCATATTCTGAGTGAGTGAAGCACACTTGACTTGTTGGTATATTGGTGATAACTTATATTTATTGGGGTACAAAGCAAGGAATATAAAGAAGTACTGCAGGATTTTATTTCTATTGCGGACCAAGCCTGTGTATGTTCGTCTATTTGTGTCCATGTCCAGGTTTTTATAGTTTGTATGTTTGCTGCCCAGTAATAAAACTGAAAGTTAGGTAGTGCCGTGCCACCTTCCGCCTTAGGTCTTTGTAGGGTCGCCCTTTGGATACGTGGATGTTTTGAATTCCAAATAAGTGAGGTTATGGTTGAGTCTAATTTCTTAAAAAATGATCTATTGATCATGCAGATCAGTTTGAATACCGAGGGGTAAACATTACGCTTTTTATCAACAAAATTTTGCCATCTGTATGGGAAAAATGAAGCAAGACTTGCATAAATGGTCAACCCTTCATCTCACTTTAGCTGGAAGAGTTAACGTTGTTAAGATGAATATCCTTTCTAAGCTTCTCTTTTTATTTCAAAACATTCCACAGACAATCATTTTAAATGTTTCTAATTCAAGCGTTGAATGTAAATGGTGTGTAACGCAGAAACATAAATTCGTTTTTGCCCAATTTCTGGAACCCGTTTCTTCCATTCTATAACGATGTAATCTTATACAAACGCTTCCGATCCAACACACAGCTACAACAACAGACGTTAATGTTGTGTTTAACTCCAGTAAAACTTTCCAGAGAAATAATTCATTAGCAATTGAGACATTGAAAGTATTAAATACTTCTTGTATATAGCATACTGCCAAAGATTTCTGTCTCCATTTTATTTTCATAGATACAGCACCATGACAACTGAAAGCTTTTTACATTAAAGTGAACGTTACTTCATGGAATGTATTTTTCTGATTGTTACTATCTCCAATGTGAAGACGTGGGATTCTATAATATGTGTGGAATGGTGGGGAGTATAACATAGGGGAGATGCTGTCATGGAGAAATCTGAGATAAAACAAGCAGAGTCTTCAGAAAGGCAGTCAGAATTTAAGACTTTATTGCACAGCATAGAAAACAATTGCAGAGCACATAAAGCCTGCATGTCTCAATAAATGAAGTGAGCCCCGAGTATCCAGAGAGCCCCGAATTATTATCTCTCAATTATGAATTTCCCCTTGGGATTAATAAAGTATCTATCTATCTATCTATCTATCTATCTATCTATCTATCTATCTATCTATCTATCTATCTATCTATCTATCTATCTATCTATCTATCTATCTATCTATCTATCTATCTATCTATCTATCTATCTATCTATCTATCTATCTATCTATCTATCTATCTATCTATCTATCTATCTATCTATCTATCTATCTATCTAAAAAAAATCCTGGGAGAGAATGACTAGGGATATGAGACATGATCTTCACGTGAAGATCACGGAAGACACTTTAATAATGACGAAAGAGATTCATTCAGTACCATCTCGCGGGGACGTAGAACATTAGATTCTTGCAAGACACACCCTACTTAGAACCAATATCAAATAAGTCCACGGGCAGCAAAACACTCAGTCGTGGAAAGGCTTTGAGCACACACAGATCCAGGGCTCTCAGCGCATATAAAACGTATACAGTCATGGCCGAAATTATCGGCACCCTTGGAATTTTCCCAGAAAATGCACCATTTCTCCCAGAAAATGATTGCAATTACAAATGTTTTTGTATATACATGTTTATTTCCTTTATGTGCATTGGAACAACACAAAAAAACAGAGAATAAAAGCCAAATCTGACATCATGTCACACAGAACTCCAAAAATGGACCAGACAAAATTATTGGCACCTTTTTAAAATTGTCGGTAAATCGTTTTATTTCAAGCATATGATGCTCGTTTGAACTCGCCTGTGGCAAGAAACAGCTGCTGGCAATATAGCAAACACACCTGAAGCCAGTTAAAATGGAGACAAGTTGACTCAACCTTTCTGTTGTGTGTCTGTTGAGTGTGCCACACTAAGCATGGAGAACAGAAAGAAGAGCAGAGAATTGTCTGAGGACTTGAGAACAAAAATTGTGGAAAAATATCAACAATCTCAAGGCTACAGGTCCATCTCCAGAGATCTTCATGTTCCTTTGTCCACTGTGCGCAACATAATCAAGAAGTTCACAACACATGGCACTGTAGCTAATCTCCCTGGACATGGACGGAAGAGAAAAATTGATAAAAGACTGCAAAGAAGGATAGTCCAAATGCTGGATAAACAGCCCGAATCAACTTCAAAACATATTCAAGCTGTTCTGCACACTCAGGGTGCAACAGTGTCAGCTCAAACTCTCTGAACGAAATGAAACGCTATGGCAGGAGAGCCAGGATGACCCCACTGCTGACACAGAAACATAAAAAAGCCAGACTGGAGTTTGCCAAAATGTACTAGAGGAAGCCAAAATCCTTCTGGGCGAACGTCTTGTGGACAGATGAGACCAAGGTAGAGCTTTTTGGTAAAGCTCATCATTCTACTGTTTACAGAAAACGGAATGAGGCCTACGAAGAAAAGAACACAGTACCTTCAGTCAAACATGGTGGAGGTTCTAAGATGTTTTGCTGCCTCTGGCACTGGATGCCTTGACTGTGTGCAAGGCATCATGAAATCTGAAGACTACCAAAAGATATTGGGGCACAACGTAGGGCCCAGTGTCAGAAAGCTGGGTCTGCGTCAGAGGTCATGGGTGTTCCAGCAGGACAATGACCCCAAACATACCTCTAAAAGCACTCAGAAATGGTTAAAGATAAAGTGCTGGAGAGTTCTGAAGTGGCCAGCAATGACTCCAGCATCTAAATCTGATTGAACACTTATGGAGAGATCTCAAAATTGCTGTTGGGAGAAGGCGCCCTTCAAATCTGAGAGACCTTGAGCAGTTTGCAAAAGAAGAGTGGTCAGAAATTCCAGTTGAGAGGTGTAACAAGCTTGTTGATGGTTATAGGAAGTGCTTGATTTCAGTTATTTTTTCCAAAGGGCGTGCAACCAAATATTAAGTAGAGGGTACCAATAATTTTGTCCAGCCCAGTTTTTGAGTTTTGTGTGACATGATGTCAGATTTGACTTTTTTTCTCTGTTTTTTTTGTGTTGTTCCAATGCACGTAAAGGAAATAAACGTGTGGATACCAAAACATTTGTAATTGCAACAATTTTCTGGGAGAAATGCTGCAATTTCAAGGAAAATTCCAGGGGTGCCAATAATTTCGGCCATGACTGTAAGAATAATATGCTATAGACGAAACGTCGATGACTAAGCGAAGAAGAAAGAGCAGCGCGAAGAAAAGAGACTCAAAAGCGTTGGAGAGAAAAGAATGCAAAAAAGAATAATCAAGGTGCAAATTCAGAAAATAAGGAAAGTGATAAACAGCCCGGAACAAGTGGAACTGAAAAAAAAGCACATGTAATCGGGCTTAGAATTAAAAGACAAAGAGTAAAAGACAAAGTAGAACTTCATAAAGACGTTCAAAAACATTGGCGCTATACACATGCAGAGCAGGTTAGAGATTATGAGAGCAGTGTAATTCGATAGGCTCAGAAAGAAGTTGGCGCGATACAAATGCAGAGAAAGTTAAAGAATATGAAAGCAGGAAAATTAGAAAGTATCAAGAAAAAGAAAGTAAATATCGCAGTAGCGCAAACGAACGGAAATTATTACTCGAAAAAATGGAAAATAATCACCACGGACCAGGTGTCATTGAAAACAAAGCAGGACAAAGTGAGGTCAGAAATAAAAGACAAAGAGTAGAAAACAAAGTAAAATGTCATAAAGAGGTTAAAAAACAAAGGGGGCCAAACACATGTAGAGCAGGTTAGAGATCATGAAAACTGGAATTCAAAAGACTCAAAGAAAACGTAGGCGCAAAACACATGCAGAGCAAGATACAGAATATGAAAGCAGAAAAAAATGACAGTGTCAAAACAAAGAAAGTAAAGATCGCATTAGCGCAAACAAAGAGAAATTATTACTGGGAGAAATAATGGAAAGGCGAATAGAGATCGAATATATGGACACAGGTGATATGTCAGAAGTATGTAAATATTGTAAGGCTTTGAAGTTTAAGTCAGAGAACTTCAAAAACGGGGTTTACCTCACATACATTTATTGGTTACTTTGCAAAAAAAAATGATTGACTGCTGATGATGTAGAGCAGACCCCCGTGACCCTGTAGTTAGAATATAGAGGGTTGGATAATGGATGGATGGATGGATGGATGGATGATGTCGATCGTTGTGTCTGTGCTGAAATTCCAAACAGAGAAACCTATCCTGAATTATGGTACAAAGTCATTAAACACACGTCTCTCTCACGGACCTCATTTAAAAGATTCAGCGTGTTGGGACTCCAAAGACTCCAAATATTGTTTTTAACGAAGTTCTGAAATAAAAGTGAAACTAAATAATGGATGATAAATTGGACTGGACTGCCAATACTGATTCTCTGTGCAAGAGAGGACAGAGCCGACTATACTTCCTTAGAAGACTGGCGTCCTTCAACATCTGCAATAAGATGCTGCAGATGTTCTATCAGACGGTTGTGGCGAGCGCCCTCTTCTACGCGGTGGTGTGCTGGGGAGGCAGCATAAAGAAAAGGGACGCCTCACGCCTGGACAAACTGGTGAGGAAGGCAACTCTATTGTTGGCACAGAGCTGGACAGTTTGACATCTGTGGCAGAGCGACGGGCGCTGAGCAGACTCCTGTCAATCATGGAGAATCCACTGCATCCACTGAACAGGATCATCTCCAGACTGCTGTCACCGTCCTGCTCCACTGACAGACTGAGGAGATCGTTCCTCCGCCACACTATGTGACTATTCAATTCCACCGGGGGGGTAAACGTTAACCTCATACAAAGTTATTGTCTGTTATACCTGCATTGTTATCACTCTTTAATTTAATATTGTTCTTTATCAGTATGCTGCTGCTGGAATATGTGAATTTCCCCTTGGGATTAATTAAGTATCTATCTATCTATCTATCTATCTATCTATCTATCTATCTATCTATCTATCTATCTATCTATCTATCTATCTATCTATCTATCTATCTATCTATCTATCTATCTATCTATCTATCTATCTATCTATCTATCTATCTATCTATCTATCTATCTATCTATCTATCTATCTATCTATCTATCTATCTATCTATCTATCTATCTATCTATCTATCTAATGAAATAGCGACAATTGAAAGAAAAAAAATCTTAAAAGTGTGTATCTGGAAAACCAAACACAGGGGTTGGCGAGTGAAGTGAGAAGGGGGCAAAGCACCCTAGTTACATATATTATTATAATTATATTACTATATTATTGTAATTATATTACAATTCTTATCACAGAATGCCCCCCTTCCAGACTCGTTTCCCAACATCTACTGTATGGAGGTTCCCATGATGTTGTCCCCACTCAGCACCTTTACATCCCCATAATAGTCTTCTTCCCGTTAAACCTTCCCATAACAATATTTTTGCTGGTAGGACATATTTGCCACCTGGCGATAAGCATCTCCTGATTACCCCTTCCTTCATTCTTACGGCCTAATCCTGAGCTGTTAAGATTGATTGCCTTTCAGTTGTTAATCGATTCTTAACAACTCAAAACTTAACAATTAAGCTGAGATCAGAAGGGCCCATGTATGAAAACTGGACTGCCTAATTTTAATTCAATAAATGATTACTTGTTGCACTAGCATCCTGTAAGCCTAAGGCTAACATAATAGGCAACTGTGCCAGTGAGTGGCAGCACACAGCTTCACTGATAAAGGGCCAAGCTGCGAACAGCTGTGACACAGTGCTTCATGCTTGAGAGAAAGAAGGAAAAAGACAAGCCTTTAACAATTGTTTCTTTACAGTAAGCTCACTAATATGTGCTTCTTTATCTTATTATTATTATCACTAAGCTGTATAAAGAAACATTACCATATAAACTTAAATGCTATTGTAAAACATATACTGTACATGCGTGCTAATATAAAAGCCCATGAACGCAGACAGCAGCGCTCTTAAGTCCTGGCACACAGCTGCCCGGTGGTCTGACACAGGCCAAGCTACTGCTTACGTCACGGCACATGTTCAGGAAAAAGTCCCCTAACTTTCAATAATCAACTCTTAAGCCCCTGTAGTCCATCCATCCATTATCCAACCCGCTATATCCTAACTACAGGGTCACGGGGGTCTGCTGGAGCCAATCACAGCCAACACAGGGCGTTTCCTGTGGAGGATTGTGATTTGTAAACGGTAAATTGTGTTGAAATTTTAATTTTTTTTGGCATTCACATTTTCCCATTGTTTTGACGTGTGAAAAATTTCACACTCGAATAACTAAAACCCCAGGACAACAATAAATAAAGGTTTCTAGTGCAGGCTTTGAGGTGGTTCTCTGCCAGTCCCGGAGTAAAGATCACAACACCTTGCACCCTTTGCTACTGGCGTAGGCACTGGCACTCCCTCCCTGTGACCCAGAAGAGGAATAATTGAATCCATAAAGTGCAGAGATGTTTGCGTTTGAGCAGTGATGCAGCATTGAGCTTTTAATAAATTATTATGTTTTGTTTTGACCAGCTGAGAAGTGACTCAGTCAGCAGAAGAGTGGCTTAGATTTTTGAAGTCATAAAAAGACCGCTGCGAGATTAATTCCATCTGAATGCATAATATTTCAAGTCTCGCTGATGCTAAATAATATTTATCCTGGTCTTAACATTAGAATGTCTCTACTTCTAATTAGATAGAAATGCTTGCAAAACACCAGTTTTTAACCAAATACATTTTCCGCTAATTTGCATTTTTTGTTGTGCGGACTGAAGCTGTGTTTGGCGTGTGTTCCTGTCCGTAAGTGGAGTTTATTTATTTAGTTTTTTTTTTTTTGGTTATTTATGTAGCCTGAAGCTGGCACATCCTACCTCCTGATGCATCCTGGCTGACTCCAAGAAGCCTTGGCTCGGCGAACTGGAGGCCCTGATGTCGACCAGGTGTTTGGTCCTTACGAGAGCGGACTGCGCCTACTGTGCATCCCTTGAAACATTCTTCTTCAGGACTCGGCGTCTTATTGAACGGTTGGTTGGTCACTTGAGGACAATCGTTTTTCTTCGGGAGCTGGCTTTTGTCCACCTGAGGTCACTTTGCATCCAGATCATTTCCCTACTTTTGTCCCCACCATTTAAAAAGGAATCTGACAAGCTGGAATTTCGGAAGCACTTCTGACATCGAAACAGACGTGCAGTGCTTCTCTCTCACAGGTCCAAGCATTTGAATCCTGGCTCAAAACACAATGAGAAATGTAAAAAAGGAAATGGCTTGAGGGGGTTACACTCATTTCTTTTACACCGCTTTATTTTCAAACTGGGTTTTGTGGGCCCAAAGTTTTAGCACTGAGGCCCATACGTCCTCGTCTCACACATTTGCCAACTCATTCTGCGGGTCCCCAAGGCATTCCCAGGCCATCAAGTGAACCCCTGGTCTCCCCCCCCCCGGGGTCTCCTCCCAGCTCTGTCACACCCATAAAACCTTCACAGGGAGGCGTCCAGGCGGTATCTGTATCAGATACCCAAACCACTTCAGTTGGCTCCTCTCGATGTGGAGGGTCAGCGACTCTACTCCGAGCCTCTCCTGGATGTCATCGTATCTCTAGGAGGGAGCCCAGCCACTCTGCAGAGAAAGCTCATTTTGGCCGCTTGTACCCTCTATCTCGTCCTTCCAGTCATTACCCAAAGCTTGTAACCACAGGTGAGAGTAGAGACGTGGATCGACTAGTACTTTGAGAGCATCGCCTTCTGACTCAACTGCTTCTTCACCACTACAGATCAGTATAACGACCACCAAACTGCGCGCACCACCCATACCCACCTTTCAATATCACCATCCCCTTTTTCCCCTCACTCATGAAGCAAGGATGGAGGATTGTCCGGTGGAGGGGTCCTTTCATCGGATTGGCTGGCCTAATGTTCACTCAGCTGTGGAATGGCCAGTAGGGGGAGGCTGCTTGACGGCAGAGGTCCTCAGAACTCTGAACAAATTCAAATCGTATCATAATAATAATATCATAATACTGTTGAAGTCTGCTCTGTACTTGTCATATTTCTTCTTTTCTTGGCTGCTCCTGTTAGGGGTCGCCACAGCAAATCATCTTCTTCCATATCATCCTGTCTTCTGCATCTTGCTCTGTCACACCCATCACCTGCATGTCCTCCCTCACCACATCCATAAACCTCCTCTTAGGCCTTCCTCTTCTCTTGCCTGGCAGCTCTATCCTTAGCACCCTTCTCTCATTATACTCAGCATCTCTCCTCTGCACATGTCCAAACCAACACAATCTCGCCTCTCTGATTTTGTCTCCAACCATCCCACCTGAGCTGACCCTCTAATGTCGTCATTTCTAATCCTGTCCATCCTCCTCACTCCCAATGTAAATCTCAGCATATTTAACTCTGCCACCTCCAGCTCTGTCTCCTGTGCCACTGTCTACAGCCCATAAAACATAGCTGGTCTCACTATCGTCCCGTAGACCTTCCCTTTCACTCTTACTGATACCCGTCTGTCACAAATCACTCCTGACATTCTTCTTGTCATATTTCTGTTACACTTTTATATTGTATTGAGGATTTGTTATGTTCTGTGTATTGTATTGTATTGTATTGACCCCCTTTTTCTTTTTGACACCCACTGTACACCCAACCTACCTGGAAAGGGGTCTCTCTTTGAACGGCCTTTTCCAAGTTTTTTTTTGGGAGTTTTTCCTTGTCTTCTTAGAGAATTCGAGGCTGGGGGGCTGTCAAAAGGCAGGGTCTGTTAAAGCCCATTGCGGCAGTTTATGTGTGATTTTTGGACTATAACAAAAATCAATTGTACCTTGGTTGCAGCCTCCCTGGTTGACGATGGTGCCTCAATTTCCCACAGGGTTCCATAGGAGATGGAGTTCACTACAACTCTGTGGGGATCTGGGGTGGCCGCAAAGGGGTGCTGCAGGGATCCTAGAGCCAACCTGGACAACTCTACAGCCCCACTCGGAAATGGAATTAGCAACAGGTGATCAAGCACCTGGAGCACTTCCGGGTGGGCTATAAAAAGGACCAGCATCCAGCACTCAGGGCCAGAGTCGGGAGGAGGAGGACGAAGTTTGTGGAGGAGTGGTGGTGGAAGAGAGGATAGTGCTGTTGTGGTTTATTTGGGCTTGGGACTGTGTTGTGGCTGGAGGGATTACGGGGAAGACGTGCCCTCCAGCTGAAGAAAAATTAAAGTCTTTTTATTTTATACATGCCTCCTATGTCAAGTCTGTGCCGGGTCGGGCACAATGTAACGCCTTTATTACACTATTTTCATCATTACATTTCATCCGTTGCCGTTTTTCATGATTTACTGTGTGTGTTTTCTTTGTGCTTTGTTGTATTTAATGTGTAATCGGCGTAAGGTGAACAGCGGTGGTATCGTTGTTTTCATTTGTTTTCGTTACATTCTTTATTTGCTGTTTGATTACCGGTTTGCTTTGTTTTTGTCTCTGTTTGTGAGTGCATGCGGGTTGGGCCAAGGCTGAGTGCGTCCCTGGAATCGCCACCATAAAAATAAATCGCTGTCTTCTCGTCGGTGTGAATCTTAGCAGCACCGGATTGCTACAGCGTTATTCCTTTCTCCTTGCTGCTGATTGACTGTGATGCTTCTCCAGCTGAGTGTTCTTGTGTTTTCCGTTTTGTTCCTCTGAACCCTTAAATCGCCACAACCGGCTATAGTCATTTCCCAGTGCCACTTGCGAGCACGCAGGAGCTGATCAGTCCATGCATTCGTACATTCGTTGAGCAGCCAGCTCATGACCACTGCCAGCCCCTTGTGAGCAGGGGGGCTGAACGGACCCCTAGAATACATGGGCGCTCCTCAAAAACCCCTCTTAAAAAATGCTGATAGACTACTTTCACATTGCTCCCTTACTTGCGGCTGCTCTGTCACGTGATATGCTTCTCAAGCGGCGCGACGCTTACTTAAAAGCCTGAACAGCACCTGTCCTTTTTGGCTGATTGCTTTGTTTCTCTCTCCTCCCCCAGACATCCTCTGCTCCTGTTGGGGGTCCCGCTCCCGCTGTGCTCCCCTATGATGTTTGCCAAGTCTTCTAAACGAGAACTAACTGCATACTGAGCTCATTCTGCTTCTGAATGAGACATGTTTGTTTGAAGTGTCTCTACAATCTCCTGTGTTTCTGTGCAATTCTGTGACCCCAGAATCCTCCATCCTCACTGTCCCTGGGATTGAGCCGCTGCACTAGACTAGCCTGCCAGCGTCAGTGCTTACCTCTGTGTGCCAGTTGAAGCGCAGTTGGCTCAGTGATTTCATCCATGGTGTCAGTTGCACTTTGTACATATTGTTCCAGTAGTTTTTTGACTAGTTTGTACAGTTCATTAGCAGGGTGTAAAATGATCAGCGGTGCAGTAATTATGATGCCCTTTGCATGAAACAAAAATGTGTTCCATTAAAATTTCACTTTTTCTTTGTGAATTGTGACGTTTACTTAAAGTGCAGCAAAAAAAGTATTTGGCGTCCAGGGATGCATTATCACCCAAGTATGTGTCAGTTTAAGGGTTAAAGCCCCAAGATGCCACCAAAACACCCTGCACCTGCTAAGGCTTCTGACAATGAAAACGCGCTTGCATGAATTACAGTACGTATAGCGGTAACATCGGTATTTTACATTCGAGCACTACGGGAGACATAGCAGTACAGTACTGTACAGTAGACGGGTTTACCTTTACATTCTCTTTTTTAGGTAATGTATTAAGCTGAGTTTGACATTAAATTAAAGTGTTTTGCGGACATATTTAGGGTTTAAACTATAAAAATAGGCATTTTTTTAACCACATCCAAAATTAGTGGTTTTTCACAATTCGCAGGTGCTCTAGGAACGTAACCCCCACGAAATTTAGGGGTGTACTGTACACAGTTGTGGATGATGTCATGTGTGATGGTATTACGGTCGTCACAAGAGTTTCTTGTCTATGAGATTGGCATATAAGCACATCCATTATAGACTGCATTCTGACTTTGTGTTTGACCCCCTGCTTGTACTCTTTAACGATGATTTTTGCGGTTTTGGTTTTTGACCGTGTTTTCTGTGCTCTTCCGGTATTGATGTTGTTTTGTTTTTCCCAACCGTAACTTTTTCCAAGTCCCTTCTTTGAAAAATACGATGGCTTATCATCTGGTCAGGACAAACACATATATGGCTTTTCTTGTGGGTACTTCAGTTTTAGTCCCACATCCCAAAGACGTTGCTTGTAGGGCCGATTGCTGATTCATAACGAGTCTGAGCCGCGGCCCACCATGACACTAAATGTGCTTAAGCAGAGTGGAGAGCGTTATGCTATGTGACGATATTACATATGGAAGAAGTAAAAAGTAAAGCCTGCCAAGCTTAGCTACACAATTTTTTTTTAATGGCTTCTGTACCTTCATCAAGTGGCACACACATCTGAATTTATTCAGACTTTGAAAAATACAGTGACAGCTCTTATTGAACACATTTGCATTTAATGATTCCAAACATTAGATTTGTTTTTTTTTGTTGTTTTTTTTGTTCTTCTTTGTTCTGGGTTTCAACAAAACGCTGTTCAATCAAATGCAGATTTGTACGGTGGCCCCAGCTCTGCTTTTTGATCTCTTCATTTAAACAATATCAGGACTGACTGAAACGATATCTGATCAAGTGTGCACCCAACCCCAAAAAGAAAATACCAAAAAATAAGGTGCAAGACAAATTTGATAAAAACGATCACAATTAATGTAGGCTGTCTGGGATAGGGAAGTTCTAACATGAATTGCAAATTTGCTTTCATATGCTTTCGATAAACACATAAAAAACGTTTTTAAACCAAGGAAATCGTTGTTTTATTACTAGAAACAGGAACATTTAGTTTCTCTCAGTCTTGTAAAAATAAATCGAAACTCTGATCCATCATTTAATAGCCATGCCTCAATCCAAACAAGGGATGGGTTATGTGGGTAACGGGATTAGTAACACACCGGTATTTATTAAGAGACGACCTCGGTGATTTTAGTCTCATCCGAACTGCTTAGCGTCTGTAACTTTTTAATGGACTCCACGTTCGAGTCTAGGTGAAGAGTAGCAAGTCTTTTACTTCTAAAGCCCTAGTAAGACAGGATTAGTTTTACATCAGGCGATTGGTTAAAATATTTATTACGAGAGGACCGCTGTCATTTTAGTCTCACTCAAATCACTCGTGTCGGTAACTCTGCATTTATGTCTCAGTAAAGATTACAAGGAGTCTTCCACCTTCTAAAACCGTATTCAGATGTGATTTGTTTTTTCCACCAGGGGGTGTAGTAAAGTAATTATTATAAGAGAACCAGTGTAATTTTAGCCTCGTTTAAATAACCCGTTGTTGTGTATTTGTATGTTCAGTCACAAGTTAAATTTAAATTGATGTTGATTGACGTTCCTGTTGTTGGTAATTTCCTGTAGGATGTTAGTGGGTGGGATTTTAGAAGGAAAAAGGAAGTTCTTAAAAAAGTATTTAGGTTCTCTCAGTAAAAAAACAAATGAGAAAGTGACACGATTTTGCAGTTATTAAAAACTATATTTAAGACTCATTATCAACGTCTGTGTGTCGTAAATTGATCTTATACCCGTATCGCTGCGTGTTCACGTAGGGTGTCTTCAACTTTCTAAAGCTCTCTTTAGACAAGATTACGTTTGCAGCAGGTGGTGCGGTAAAGTAATTTATTACCCGAGAATCTCTAATATCCTTAGTCCGTTCAGAATCGCTTGTGTCAGTAATTTTTTTACAGACTACGGAGCTCAAGATGGGTTGCTGCAGACCCGGAGGTATTTTGGGCGTATCTAGGGGTGGGATAACTGGCAATCCAATTGGACTTCAGTCCTGTCTGAATCACCCGTGTCCATAACTTTCTATTGAAGTCTCAGCAAAGATGATGGAGTCTGTTACTTTCTAAAGAGCCATTCAGACAGGACTAGATTTACATCAGGAAGTTGGGTAAAGTAGATATTGTAACGGCCGACCCCTTACCCAGACCGGCCACTACGCTACCAAGACTTATTCCTTGGATCACCCTGAGGTTCCTTGCTCTAATAACAAGCCATACTCCTTACAAGTTGTCTTATTTTTTTCCTGACACGACGAAATAATCAGAAAAACAGTAAACAGATATGTAAAATCAAACATATTGGAAAATGAAAAGACAGACAAATATTCAATAATAAATATATATGTGTTCACAAACCACCACTTATCCCAAAAACACCAGTGACTAATTACTATATATAATGTGAATTAGACGTTGTATTGCGCCCGACCCACACAGACTCAGACAGAGGCACGTGTGAAAAACAGCTGGAGGGCACGTCTTCCCCATGAACCCAACACAGTCCCAAAGCACTTGAAGTAAGTCACATAACACTCCCGTTTGGCACCACCACTCCTTTCGTCTAGTATCGTCCTCCACCTCCCGACTCTGGCTCCTGAGTGGTGGTTGCTGGCCCCTTTTATAGCCCACCCAGAAGTGCTCCAGGTGCTTGATCACCTGTTTCTGATTGCACTTCCGGGAGGGGCTGTAGAGTCGTCCAGGCCGTCTCCGGGACCCATGCAGCACCCCCTGGTGGCCACCCCAGATCCCAACAGGGAGCCCTGCGGGAAACTGAGGCACCATCGTCAGCCAGGGAGGCTGTCACCAAGCATCCCGGGGGAGGTACTGAGAAGCCCATGGTTGCTCCCCCGGAACATGTTGTAGAAGGAGCGTCCCGGCCGGACATGGGACCCGGCCACCCGCCACAATAAGAATACATACAGTATATTTACATTGACCCTCCCTTACCCCTAAACAATAAAGAAAAGCACATAACACAAATACAAACATGGATTGGATAAACATGGCAGTTGAAAATGTGGTGAAAAATGTGTCCCAAAATAAAGTCCGGCAGTATTGATATTGGCTGTAGTGATATTGTGCTTTCTCCCGACAACAAAACGACCTTACTGTAAAAGTCCTGGCAAAGGTTGAAATGAATTCGAATCCTGGGGTTCCTCGGCTCTGGCTGTCATGATGTAGGATCGATAGTTGAAAAAGCAGGCAGTGGAATAAATCAATAAATAGCAGTGATGAGTTTGTAGATGGATGATTAAATTGTCTTCTCTCTCTCTCGGCCTCCCCTCTCGCCTCTCTCTTTTATAAATGTGAAATGTCCCGGATGTGTCTGGTGTGTATACAGGTGATTTCTGTCTCGGGGCTCTGGTCTCTCCCCATCATCCTTCCCCTCTGCACTTACGGGGACAACATTTACTGACGCACACATAATGGACAGTAAACGGGACGATGAAAACAAAATGCACTCAGCACAAACCTAGAATATACTAATATGTAGCCCCATTACATAGTTGTTATGAGAGGACAACTGTCATGTTTAGTCTCGTCCAAATCACCCGTGTCGGTAACTTTTTATGGACTGTGCGTTCACACCTCAGTAAAGATTTGGGAGTCTTTTACTTTACATCAGTAGGTTGGGTAAAGTAGATATTTCAAGAGGACCACTGTCATTTGTATTCTCGTCCAAATCACCCATGTCGGTAACTTTTTATGGACTGTGCGTTCATGCCTTGGTAAAGATTGGGGAGTCTTTTACCTTCTGAAATCCTATTCAGACGGGATAAGTTTTACACCAGGCGGTTTGGGTTAAGTAATAATTACTGGAGGGCCTCTGTAATTTTATTTCGTTTCTGAACCGCTCATGTCAGTAGCTTTTTATGGACTCCATGTTCAAGATTAGGTAAAGATTAGGAAGTCTTTTACCTTCTAAAATCAGTTTTACACCAGGGGTTTGGGTTAAGTAATAATTACTGGAGGGCCTCTGTAATTTTATTTCGTTTCTGAACCGCTCATGTCAGTAGCTTTTTATGGACTCCATGTTCAAGATTAGGTAAAGATTAGGGAGTCTTTTACCTTCTGAAATCCTATTCAGACGGGATAAGTTTTACACCAGGCGGTTTGGGTTAAGTAATAATTACTGGAGGGCCTCTGTAATTTTATTTCATTTCTGAACCGCTCATGTCAGTAGCTTTTTATGGACTCCATGTTCAAGATTAGGTAAAGATTAGGGAGTCTTTTACCTTCTAAAATCAGTTTTACACCAGGGGTTTGGGTTAAGTAATAATTACTGGAGGGCCTCTGTAATTTTATTTCGTTTCTGAACCGCTCATGTCAGTAGCTTTTTATGGACTCCATGTTCAAGATTAGGTAAAGATTAGGGAGTCTTTTACCTTCTAAAGTCCGCAGTGTCCTCAGATAGGATGTGCAGCATTATTTATAATGGCACTCGGTTTGGTTTTAATTCTCTCCTTTGCTTCCTCCAGGGGATTCAGAGTGCACCCCATAGCATTTAATTAGATTGTCAATTCAGTGGGCCTCTCTTGAAATGAAGTTGCCAATCCAGCACACTACAGCATAAAAAATTGCATTGACCATCAGAGGAGTTGAAGAAGATGTGAAGGATGTCACTGCCCACATTAAAGGAACACAGTCTCCGCTTCCCTGTTCTTCTATAGTTCCTCTGTGTTCTGAGACCAGTCCAACCTGTCATTAATGAGAACCCCCTAAATTTTTGTAGGTGTGGACCACCTTTACATCTATCACTTGAATGGAGACCGAACATAGAGGTCCTTTGGTGCGGTGAAAGTCAATAAGCAGTTTCTTGGTTTTGCTGATGTTAAGTTGCAGATAATTCTCAAAGTTCTTCACCTGACTCAGTTAATTTTCACTTAATTTTACTTTGATTTATTTACGTCCTATTATATTATTATCTTTCAATCCAGGACATTTTGTTAATCTAACTGATATTCTTCTAACTTTGCACAGTTTTGATAAGCGGATCAGGATGCATTTCACTGTGTGTTGTCCTGTATGAATGTGACAAATAAAGAATCTTGACTCCTCTCCTCTGTCTTATTCCACTTATCAATACACCTCATCAGAGTCATCTGAGAATCTCTGCAAGTGACATGACCTGCTGTTATATTCATGGTCGGTGGTGTACAGAGTGAAGAGAAAAGGAGACGGGACTGTTCCTTGGGGTAGGCTGGTATTGCTCCCATCCACATCAGAAACATCCATCCATCCATCCATCCATCCATTTTCCAACCCGCTGAATCCTAACTACAGGGTCACGGGGGTCTGCTGGAGCCAATCACAGCCAACACAGGGCACAAGGCAGGAACATAGAGTTCTGAAAAGATGGATGAGCTGGGACAACAAGGAGGGCTTGCTTTGCCAGGTTGAGCTGAAGATGGTGCCCCTTGAGCCAAGTGGACATGTAGAGATTTTAGTTGGTATCATGCTGTGCCCTGGAGGCAATGACAGGTACAGCTGTGTATCATTGTCATAGCACAGAAACCATGGGACTGGATGATGGGGCCTAATGAGGTGGTATTTAGAGAGACACCCCCCTTTACATCAACGGTGAGTGTGTGGAGAGGGTCCATACCTTTCAGTTTCTCGGCATCCTTATCTCCGCTGACATCTCCTGGACAGACAACATCACAGCAAGAAGGCTCAGCAGCGGCTAAACTTCATGAGGGTCCTCAGAAAGTACAACCTGGACTCCAACCTGCTACTGACCTTCTACTGCTCGTCCATCGAGAGCCTGCTGATGTACTGTATCACAACATGGTATGGTAGCTGCACCATGGCAGACAGGGAGAGAGAGGCTTCAGGGAGTAGTAAAGGCAGCACAGAACATCTTTGGCTGCCCTCTCCCCTCCCTGGTGGACATTTACACCTCCTGCTGCCTCAGCAGAGCAAAAAACATCATCAAGGACAGCTGCCACCCTGGCTCTGATCTGTTTGACCTGCTGCCCTCAGGGAGGCACTACATGTGCATCACAACAAGGACTAACAGACTCAACAACAGTTTTTTCCCAAAAGCCATAACCATTCTAAACTCACACGGGCACTGAGTACACAGTCTGACCCCCCAACCCCTGGACTTCCTTCTATCCATCAACTGTGCAATATCCAATATCTAAATGGTGTTGATAATAACTGTGCAATATCTGTATACTGTACAATGTCATTACTCTCAGGGTCCAACATCCACTACTCACTGCACATGATCATCATTATTGTGCAATATTTAAATTATGTGCAATAACCCAATAAGGCAATAGTTATTTATTCTTTCCAGTATTTAAATAATGTGCAATAACCCAATAGTGCAATAGTAATAATATTAATAATAATATTCGCTGACGACACTGCTATCGTGGGCTGCATCAGGAGTGGGCAGGAGGAGAAGTATAGGAACCTAATCAAGGACTTTGTTAAATGGTGCAACTCAAACCACCTACACCTGAACACCAGCAAAACCAAGGAGCTGGTGATGGATTTTAGGAGGACCAGGCCACTCATGGACCCCGTGGTCATCAGAGGAGACTGTGTGCAGAGGGTACAGACCTATAAATACCTGAGAGTGCAGCTGGATGATAAATTGGACTGGACTGCCAGTACTGATGCTCTGTGTAAGAAAGGACAGAGCTGACTATACGTCCTTAGAAGGCTGGCATCCTTGAACATCTGCAATAAGATGCTGCAGATGTTCTATCAGACGGTTGTGGCGAGCGCCCTCTTCTACGCAGTGGTGTGCTGGGGAGGCAGCATAAAGAAAAGGGACGCCTCACGTCTGGACAAACTGGTGAGGAATGCAGGCTCTATTGTAGGTACGGAGCTGGACAGTCTGACATCAGTGGCAGAACGACGGGAACTGAGCAGACTCCTGTCAATCATGGAGAATCCACTAAACAGGATCATCTCCAGACAGAGGAGCAGCTTCAGCGACAGACTGCTGTCACCGTCCTGCTCCACTGACAGACTGAGGAGATCGTTCCTCCATCACACTATGCGACTCTTCAATTCCACCGGGGGGGTAAACATTAACATTGTACAAAGTTATTGTCTGTCTGTTATACCTGCATTGTTATTACTCTTTAATTTAATACTGTTCTTTACCAGTATGCTGCTGCTGGAATATGTGAATTTCCCCTTGGGATTAATAAAGTATCTATCTATCTATCTATCTATCTATCTATCTATCTATCTATCTATCTATCTATCTATCTATCTATCTATCTATCTATCTATCTATCTATCTATCTATCTATCTATCTATCTATCTATCTATCTATCTATCTAATGAAATAGCGACAATTGAAAGAAAAAAAAAATCTTAAAAGTGTGTATCTGGAAAACCAAACACAGGGGTTGGCGAGTGAAGTGAGAAGGGGGCAAAGCACCCTAGTTACATATATTATTATAATTATATTACTATATTATTGTAATTATATTACAATTCTTATCACAGAATGCCCCCCTTCCAGACTCGTTTCCCAACATCTACTGTATGGAGGTTCCCATGATGTTGTCCCCACTCAGCACCTTTACCCATAACAATCACCTGGAGTTCCAGACCTTCTCACAACAATATTCTTGCCCCTGAAGACATCCCCATAATAGTCTTCTTCCCGATAAACCTTCCCATAACAATATTTTTGCTGGTAGGACATATTTGCCACCTGGCGATAAGCATCTCCTGATTACCCCTTCCTTCATTCTTATGGCCTAATCCTGAGCTGTTAAGATTGATGGCCTTTCAGTTGTTAATCGATTCTTAACAATTCAAAACTTAACAATTAAGCTGAGATCAGAAGGGCCCATGTATGAAAACTGGACTGCCTAATTTTAATTCAATAAATGATTACTTGTTGCACTAGCATTATCTATCTATCTATCTATCTATCTATCTATCTATCTATCTATCTATCTATCTATCTATCTATCTATCTATCTATCTATCTATCTATCTATCTATCTATCTATCTATCTATCTATCTATCTATCTATCTATCTATCTATCTATCTATCTATCTATCTATCTATCTTATAGTTGACTGTGGAGAGATCAAGAAGGATCAGGGCTGATGACATGTTGTTAACTCTAGCCAGCTGTAACGTGTCGACAACAGTGAGAAGAGCCATCTTGGTGGAATGGACCCTCTAGAAGCCCGGATGAGGAGGATCAAGCAGCAGAAAGGTAAAAAGAGACTCGAGTGTAACTTGCATTGATAAAAAGCAGTCATGAGGAGAGGGGGGCGCAGCCAGTACATCGCTCCGGGGCCTATGAAGCTCAAGGGGGCCCATGAAGCTCAACGCATCCCATAATTTTTATTATAATTTGAACATTTATTTATTTCATTCATTTAATTTTTATTGTATTTTTTTTTAATTTTGCAAGTTTGTTTAGTTTCAAAATTAAAAAGGCACGTGGGTCACAGGGTACTTAGCAGCGGTCAACAGTTTACGAAGTAAGATAAAATTCATGAAGGCCGCCCTGGGAGAGAAGTCACGTGGTCTTCAAGGGTATTCCCCCGCTCGGTGGGAAGTGAGGGGGGTGGGGGGTTGGGGGTTTTCGGGCGCAGTGAGAAAAAAGTCATCAGCCAGCAAACAAGTACGTCACGTAGTTCTGAGACACGAGGGCCCACACGCCTTCTTTGCACCGGGGCCCGGATTTTCTCTCGGCGACCCTGATAAAAAGAAGTGTCACACCTGGAAGCTTCTGGCTTTGGGCTTTTGCGTGTGAACCATACAAATGATTCTGGAAGAAAGCTAAGGTGACAAAATGGAACAGGTACACTGTGATGATTTATTAGAGGAAAGCGGCCTAATTGTTCAGCAGACAAGCCAAGACTTTGAAGCAGGCAACAAGCATTCCACGCACATTTAAGGGACATTTTGGTTCATTTTCCATCTTGCATATCTAATGAATAAATGTCTCTTGGCTGGCACTTGTTCCACTGCGCAGATTTAATTTGAACCACAAAACAAAAGTGAATTGCTTTGATTGCCATGCTGCTTTGTGCTGCGGGACTCAGCATGTACACTAAAAACCATTCACCCCTTTGATTTCAGATGAGGATCGAAGCCAACGCTCTCTCTTTGTGTACATAATACATATGCATTCGGGCTTTAAATGTGTTCCTTATTAGTCATGTTTTCGAACAAAATAAAAAGACTTTCATTGAGTTCCAGCCTTCACCCCAAAGATATGCCATCAGGTTGGTTGGCAAAGGGGATTTGCACATGTGTGGCAGAGCTTGTGTACGCCAAGTAGTGGCACGAGATCCTGCTTGGTAGTGAGGATAGACACCAGAGTTTCACGACTCGCAGCTAGATAAAGCTGTCTAGAAAATGGACGGATGGATTAATCCAAGCACCATGCTTTCAATCAAGGGTACGTGACTTCAGGAGTGATCATCACTAAGGTACAATCAATGTGTGCAAACGGTAGTTTGGTTCTGTTGTGTTTCAAACCATTATGTATTGTTAAGTCCTTTTACATTACCAGTGGCAGGGTAATTTCCACTGAAGTCTTTTGTTTTTCTGTTTGTAGTCAAGACAGGAGTGAGCGTCACTCTTTAGTTGTACTGTTGTTCTCTTAAATCCGAAACACTACTTGGTCACTTATTCCTTGTAGCTGTGGTTCCCGGTGTGAATAAAAATATTCAAATGTTTGTATGACGTCAAACAAGTCTCCATCAGCATTCCTGTAGCCACTTCTAACTGTTGTCTTATCACACATGGAAGTAAAATGGCGTGACAATGCATGTCCCACAATGCAACGTGGACCATCATTCTGTGTTACGACAGAAGATGGTTTATTACATGATACATATATTACACAAAACAAACAAACAACATTGGCTTGTGAAGGTATTACTGTAGCCGCGACGTCCTCCATGGTCCAAAGACCATCAAACACTTGCTGCTATTGAAGTGGGAGCTTGGCCTCTCCTGGCACCTGGTAGATCTCAAGTGAGATTTCAACAGATGGGAGATGGAAACTTCTCTCACCGGAGGCAACGGTGATGGGAACAGTCAGAACTTCTTAGACCATCACACTGTTACCCGACTCACTCTGTGGATGAATCGGTGTGGCTGATTTTGGCCGCAAACAGACTACAATGGGATCTGGAGAGCCTGGAGCCGAATGGTCTGAACAAATGGAGTCAATCTAATTTTTGCTTCCAGACAAGTAAATGCTTTTTGTGATTTCATTAAATGATAGCTGATTACATTTAACGCTACAAAAAAAAAGTTCATTGCAAATACCAACCCTCTTGCTACAGACATTGGGGCCCAAATTGAAGGGATTGATGCAACAATATTAGAAAAGATGGTTAGGAGACCCCTGAGGCATTCTACCTTCTAGTAATAGGGGTCGAATGTTTGGTACCAAATAACAAAAGAATACATTTCTAGAAGCAACAGATGGTGTAGGCCAATATCCCAAATTATTAAAACTTGTCCTTAGAAAGAAATGAAAGGTAACAGGAGAGTGGAGAGAAGCCGAGAGGTGAAAGAAAGTAACTACAGGGTGGAGAGTGCAATCACTCATCAGTGTTTAAGTGTGACAAAGGGGCAGAAGTTCCAAGGGACAACCCTAACCCTAATCCTTCAGGTGCCTTTCCACCCATGTCATTGTAGTGTATCAATGGTAAGCTTCGAGGAGAATTCCCATGGAATTGTCGTTGCAGTAGGAACCTTTATAAATGGAGACACCCTGGGGGGATCCCTGCCTTTATAAATGGAGACACCCTCAGGGGACCCCTGCCTTTATAAATGGAGACACTATTGGGGAACCCCTCCCTTTATAAATGGAGACACCCTCAGGGGACCCCTGCCTTTATAAATGGAGACACTATCGGGGAACCCCTCCCTTTATAAATGGAGACACCCTCGGGATACCCCTGCCTTTATAAATGGAGACACCTTTGAGGAAACCTTCCTTTATAAATGGAGACACCCTCGAGGGACCCCTCCCTTTATAAATGGAGGCACCCTCCAGGAAACCTCCTTTTATAAACAGAGACACCCTCAGGGAACCCCTCCCTTTATAAATGGAGACACCCTGGGGGACCCCTGCCTTTTTTAAATGGAGACACCCTCGGGGGACCCCTACCTTTATAAATAGAGACACCCTGGGGGACCCCTGCCTTTATAAATGGAGACACCCTGGGAGACCCCTCCCTTTATAAATGGAGACACCTTCGAGGAAACCTTCCTTTATAAACGGAGACACTCTCGGGGAACCCCTCCCTTTATAAATTGAGACACCCTTGGGGAACCCCCTCTCTTTATAAATGGAGGTACCCTCCAGGAAACCTCCCTTTATAAACAGAGACACCCTTGAGGGACCCTCCCTTTATAAACGGAGACACCCTCTGGGAACCCCTTCCAGACAATTGCCTGCCTTGCCTGCTCTGTTTGCAGGACATCTGAATGAGCTTCTGACAGGATTTACAGGTCCTGGATCTTTACCTTTGAAAGAAGCACAGCTTGCCATGTTAGCACCTCATCGGAAGACAAACAAATCACTTGAACAAGAACAGCTGGGGAAGATAATGTCATCCAACAAGGAAAGTTTCACCCTTATGATAAAGACTAAACCAATAGGTCTCTTCGGCAAAAATGATCAGAAGCACTTGAAATGAAGCAGGCGACACCAGCAGACTCCAGGGCTTCACCCTCCTAATGGGATACGAGGGGACAAAGTTACTTCTTTTAACAAAACTTGTGAAGTGATGTTTTATGTTATTTTGAAATTGGTGGTCACAAATATGATAATATAGCCTCTGAAATGAGCTATCTCTGAGACAGCGTGAAAAGCACAGACATCTGGGAGAGGCTTGGAGTTGAGCTGCTGACCCTCCGCATCAAGAGGAGCCAATCAAGGTGGCTCAGGTAGCTGATATGGATGCCTTTCGGATACATCCATGTGGACGTACTTACTGGCACAACCAGCTGGGAGGAGACCCCGGGGAAGACCCTGGGCTTGCTGAAAGATTTATATCTCTCAGATGAAATTGAATGTCTTTGGATCTCACAGTATGAGTTGGTAGGGGTAGCATTGGAAAGGGACATATGGGCCTCACTGCTAAGACTCTCTTTTATTGTCAGAGATGTGAAGGTTAGTTGACCAAACAGAGAAGACTGTACTAGACATTTGACCAAGGGTGACAACCATTCTTCTCATATCACCCAACACTACCTCCAACCAATGCCTTTTTTGGCCTCCCTCATCTTCTCTATCTCCATCACGGTGCACCTCTTTACCCAATCATCCACTGCCTTTATGGTCCTCATGCATGAATGGAAAAAAGCTGATCATCTCTCTGCTATTGTCACAGATGTGAAGATTAGTTGACCAAACAGAGAATACTATATTAGGGGCTTGACCAAGGGTGGCATCCATTCTTATCACATAACCCAAGACCACCTACCACCAATGTCTTCTTTGGCCTCCCTCATCTCCACAATCTCCATCACGGTGCACCTCTTTACCCAATCATCCACTACCCCTTATGGTCCACATGCATGAATAGATAAAAACTCTTCTATTGTAAAAGATGCGAAGGTTAATTGACCAAACAGAGAATACTGTATTAGGGGCTTGACCTAGGGTGGCACCCATTCTTCTCATATCACTCAACACCACCTCCAACTACATGCCTTCTTTGGCCTCCCTCATCTCCACCATCTCAATCATGGTGGAACTCTTCACCCAATCATCCACTGCCCCTTTGCTCCTCATGCATGAATGGATAAATAGCTGATCAGCTCTCTGCTATTGTCACAGATGTAAAGGTTAGTAGGCCCAGAAGAGAAGATCGTCACAAGTGAATGACCAAAGGTGACAAGCATTCTTCTTATGTCACCCAACACCACCTCCAACTTAATGTTCTTTGCTCTCTCTCATCTCCTCCATCTCCATCATGGTTCACCTCTTCACCCAGTCATCCACTGCCCCTTTGCTCCACATGCATGAATGGATAAAAACTCTTCTATTGTCGATGATGTGAAGGTTAGTTGACCAAACAGAGAAGACCGTAACAAGTGTTTGAGCAAGGGTGCCAAGCATTCTTCTCATATCACCCGACACCACCTCCCACCATGTAATTTTTGGCCTTCCTCATCTCCTCCATCTCCATCATCCTGCACCTCTTCACCCAATCATCCAGTGCCCCTTTGCTCTGCATGCATGAATGGAAAAAAACTCTTACATTGTCAATGATGCGAAGGTTAATTAACAAAACAGAGAAGGCCGTACTAGGCGTGTGACCAAGGGTGCCAAGTATTCTTTTCATATTACTCAACACCATCTCCAACTACAGTAAATGTTCTTTGATCTCCCTCATCTCCTCCATCTCCATCATGGTGCACCTCTTTACCCAATCATCAACTGCCCCTTTGCTCCAGTCACTTAACGTGTGCATGGGAGGCAGCTGGAAGGACCAAAAGAAGGTAATTCCACGCCAAGCCAGGGTGTGGCAGCATGCAGTAAACCTCTCTCTTTTATTCCTGCAGACCAAGCACGGGAAATTCTGCCTGGACCCGATGATGTCACTTCCTATTCTGGCCCCGGTGATGTCACTTTCTGTTCCCACCCCAATGACGTCACTTCCTGTTCCGGCCCCGATGAAGTCACTTCCGCCAACCTGCCTTAAAAGCCAGAAGACTTCCACTTGTAAACTAAGTTTACAGGTGGCTGCCCCAAACCTTTTTCCTGTGTCAAAGTGTTTCCTTTCAGACTCTACCTGCATGAAAGGATAAAAACTTTTCTGTTGTTGATAATGTGAAGGTTAGTTGACCCAACAAATAAGACTGTATTAAGGGCTTGACCAAGGGTGACACCCATTCTTCTCATATCACCTAACGTTACCTCCAACTACATGTTCTTTGGCCTCCCTCATCCCCTCCGTCTCCAATCATGCTGCACTTCTTCACCCAATCATCCACTTGCTCTTTTGCTCCACATGCATGAATGGATAAAAAGCTGATCAGCTCTCTGCTATTGTCACCGATATGAAGGTTATTTGACCAAACAGAGAAGACCGTGCTAGGTGTGTGACCAAGGATGACAAGCATTCTTCTCATATCACCCAACACCACCTCCAACCAGAAGTTCTTTGGCCTCCCTCATCTCCTCCATCTCCATCATGGTGCACCTCTTCAACCAGTCATCCACTGCCCCTTATGCTCCACATGCATGAATGGATAAAAACTCTTCTGTTGTCGATAATGAGAAGGTTAATTGACCCAACAAAGAAGATTGTATTAGGGACTTGACCAAGAGTGACACCCATTCTTCTCATATCACCCAACACCACCTCCAACCACATCTTCTTTATTCTCCCCCATCTCCTCCATTTCCATTATGGTGCACCTCTTCACCCAGTCATCCACTGCTCTGATGCTCCGTATTCATAAATGGATCAAAGCTGATGAACTCTCTTCTGTTGTTGATGATGTGGAAGTTAGTTGACCAAACAAAGAAGACCATAACAGATGTATGGCCACAGCATCGCCAGACACCCTTCCAAGTGTTAGGCAATACCCATAATTGTTTGTAACTGCAGTGTATTTAATAATTCAAAAAGATTTATAAAAAAAAAAATCCGCCTGTGTATTTATGTTTTAGACGATTATTTACTGAAAGGCCTCCAAATAAACCACATGGCGTACAGCATGACCTTCTTTTTTTTCGAAAAAATGAAATAAACAAACTTTTTTTTTTCCTCTAACAATTGTCAACACAGATGTCTGCAATTGTGGTATTTATTACCGCAAAAAAAGGGAACATTTATAGTGTGGATTGGGCGTTGGAAATAAAATTCCCTTCTTCCCAGTGTGTTGTTTTATTTTCCTGAGATATCATTTGAACAATTCTCTCATTTTGGTAAAGACGCTCGACTCAGATGGGCGTAATTTTTCTTTTGTTGACTTTGTTGTTTGCATGTCACTTAATCTGGTGAGCAGAAGACTAAAAAGACTGTTGGCTTTTATCAAACTTCACTTTTAGGTGGTCCGGTGCTCAGTACTGCTGCCTCGCAGGTTCAGATCCTATGCTTGGATGTCTTTTATGTGCTGCTTGAATGTTAACACTGCATCTGGGTGGGTTTTCCTCCCACATCCCTAAAGGCGTATGGATGAGGTAATCCAGCCTCTGTGAGGGGGGCCGGTGAAGGCCTGATGCCTATCTTGGGCTGTTCCTTGCTCTGTGCCAAGGGCTGCTGGTATAAACTCTGGCATCCTGTGGAACTAAGGGTCAGTCACTGGAGCTTCGTCCGTCCGGCGGTTTGCTCCGTTTGCAAAATGACGCCTCGTTCGGGGCAGCTGGGCTTCTTATATCCCATGAACTGGTGATTTAAAACAACAAAAACAACAACATTTATTTCTAGAGCTCATTTTCATACAAATGATGTAGCTCAAAGTGCTTTACAAAATGAAGAAATAAAAAATGAGGGGTTTGTTAAAGGTCAGCACTACCACCCCGGGACACCAGGGGGCATGATCACTAACTGGTGTATCGAGGCCTGTATGACAATCACCTTGTAAATATGTGTACGTGAATGTGCTTTGACCGCCACCCTGAGACATCCATATATGGAATATGCTAATCAGTCTCATACATATGCGACCAGGATGCCGCAGAATGTCATTGGCTGGTAGAGCAGCCTCCCATCTAATGCACCACTCTGGCAATGCTCCGCCGCTGACAGCGCAAGATCAGGTGGGGCGTTTTAGGGCTTCTTATATCCCATGAACCAGTGATTTAAAACAACAACATTTATTTATATAACATATTTTCATACAAAATGATGTAGCTCAAAGTGCTTTACAAGATGAAGAAAGAAAAAAGAAAAAATATAAAAGGGGTTTGTTAAAGGTCAGCACTGCCACCCCCAGACACCAGGGGGTACGATCGCTATCCACCTTGTCTCTTTTCCCACCTACACCTCTGAGAAGATGCCCAATGATGACACCTGACTTCACCCCTTTCATTCCAAGACCTAGGGCCTCATCAAAGGTCAGCACTACCACCCCAGGACACCAGGGGGCATGATCACTAACTGGTGAATTGAGGCCTGTATCACAATCACCTTGTAAATATGTGTACGTGAATGTGCTTTGTACGCCATCTTGAGACATCCATATATGGACTATGCTAATCAGTCTCATACATATGCGACCAGGATGCTGCAGAACGTCATTGGCTGGTAGAGCAGCCTCCCACCTAATGCACCGCTTGAATTCAAGGGAATCTGGCTACACCCCACAGCTGAGAGCGCAAGGTCAGGTGGGGAATTTTAGGGCTTTTTATATCCCATGAACCGGTGATTTAAAACAACAACATTTATTTATATAACATATTTTCATACAAATGATGTAGCTCAAAGTGCTTTACAAGATGAAGAAAGAAAAAATAAAAAATATAAAAGGGGTTTGTTAAAGGTCAGCACTGCCACCCCCACACACCAGGGGCTACGATCGCTATCCACCTTGTCTCTTTTTCCACCCACAGCTCTGAGAAGAAGCCCAATGATGGCACCTGACTCTACCCCTTCAATTCCAAGACCTAGGGGCTCATAAAAAGTAAGTACGTGGGCTGCAGAAGTTCTTTTTTTAGTTTAACTTTTTTAAGCTTCATGAGGCATGGCCGGGACACCCTCGGCCAGGAAAGACCAGGGGGGATAACATACACAGGACGTTATCTCCCCCTAAGCTACTCCCTGGGTTGCAGGGCATCATGGGAACTGGAGTTCTTGGACTCAGCCCTGTTGGATTCCATGTGCGCCACCAGGGGGTGCTGTGGGGACTAACAAGCCCTACCTTGTCGGGCTCCTGCCTAACCAGGAAGTGACTATGGCTATGGGACACTGGAAGTACTCCCGGGTTTCACATGAAAGGAGCTGCATGCCACTGCCCGAGGAACCAGAATTGGGAGGAAGGAGGACAAAGCTTTCTTCGGAGGAGTGGAGGAGGCCGTGACAAAAAAGAAAGAAACAGAGGGGAAGACAAAGTGTTGTGGTGTGCTGCTTTGTGCCTTATTTGTACATTTTGTGTTTGTTGTGGGAAACGATTCTTTGATGATTAATCCCCCGAATAAAGCCTTTGACTTGTGGCTGTGTATGCCTCCCCGTGGTGGCTGCACCATTTAGAGCACTTGTCCAGCATGGCTGGTGCTTTGCAGGACTGTAAGCACAAAGATCAGAGTTTAATGATGGTGCTGAGCGTGACGGCCTATAGTTGCTGTTACGATATTATAAAAAACGTGCAGAACAGTTTGCCAGAAGCTAACGTGATCATCGCCCTGATTTTCTTATGTTTATTTCCCTCTTTTGTTTTGCCATCAGTTGCCTCTATGAAGTCAAGCTGTGCCTTGGCATCACTTTGACTTGTTTCAGATTTAAACCCTCTCAGCCTTTGCCAGGCCTCAAAAGCAGCCTTGGCAAATTAAGCTCAACACATTAAATGAGATTAGAACACCAGGCTGATTGTTTTTTTATGACCTCGGGCTTTGCCTCATTCAGATTTGCAGTACTTTTTATTAAACACCTGAAACGGAGAAATGAATTCAATTGATGCCGTGTGATTCAGACATCCCTGGGGTGTGACGTCTCTTAAACTGGAGCTGACGGGAATGTACTTACTAAGGCCATTTTGTAAAGAGTTCTTGTAGTACGAAACAAAGTAAACAATTTACGTGTCTCTCCATTCATTTCACTATTGTATCACGGCTTGATCAAATCTGTATTTAAATTTAATTGCAGGACTTCTAGTTAAGAGTGAACGTAGCTTAGGGTCACTTCATTGCATTATAACAGGAGTGTTGAACTCTGGCCCTGAATCCACTGCAGATTCTGCACATCTGAAAGGGTCAAGTATTCTATGCAAGTTAAGTCTAAAAATGTCGAAAACCCAGCGGACTTAATTGTGCATAAAGACATCAGATCTCTTATCTATAGATAAATAATAATATTGTATGGGAGTTGAACTCCGGTCCTGGTGGGCTGTAGTGGCTGCAGGTTTTCATTCACACCCTTTTCCTAATCAGCGAGCAGTTTTCATTGCTAATTAACTCCTTTTCCCTTCACTTTAATAGCCCTGTTTTTAAGGATTGAGTCCTCTGAATTGATTCTTTTCTTCATTAAATGGCAGCCAAACAGAAATGAGACGTGTACAGAAGGCCCCACAATTCACACAGCATGTCAGGTCAAAAACCAAACCATGAGGTCCAGGGAACTATCTGTAGACCAGACCCTTATATTGTAAGTTCCTTTTGCTGCCATTTTGGGTCCCCTTTGACTCCAGCTTTCAAAATAAACATACACTTGTTCTTGATCCATACATGGTGACCACATCAATTCATTCTCCACCTTCCCGATGAAATCGCAAGGGGTGACTTGTTCTCCCCACTTACATCCTAGTGGTGGGCTTTCAATGGCCACGCCAAGTGCAGTTCCTCACCCGTCTTTGCTGCTATATGTCGATAGCCCCGATGTCCTTCTCTTGACTGCACCCTCATGCTCCTTCACTGCGACCACCCACAGCTCTGCAGGTAGTCCACTCTGCCACCTTCAATCAGGGGACTGTTATAGCAGATTGGTGCAGGCATCCCTCAGCCCCACAGAAGGAACATTGGAGTCACAGGACAGGCAGCAGAATCAAGATTTATTGTATGGCATACAAACAGACTCCGTTCCAAGAGGACTGAACACCCAACTCAAAGCAACTCTTACATTTATTACAGTTCTCATCACACAAGTTAGTATTCATCCTCATCTGACTCTTTAACACTTCACTTCTCAAGTTCTGCCCCTAATTAATTCCAACATTATTTCTCAGCTGAGGGGGCGTCAGACTCTTCGCTATCCATCATGTCTGTCTGACAAGGCCTACCTGTACTCCCTACTAGCTCAGCGCTCGCTGCCATTATTTAAAGCCCAAGAGCTCACATTCTCTTTCTAAGCGAGGGGCCCATCCTTTTCCAGCTCTCCTTCACATCTATGACTTATGAAATAATAGTGGTTCCTAGCTAATACATGGTAATAAAAAATAAATAGGCAGGAGCCTTTTAACTCCTAACTCTTACATCTTAATACTTAGTAAATTATAGTGTCAACTTTTCTCAGGTGCTTACAATATACTATTTGTGTAAGCCTGTACTGTAAAAAGCCCGGGCTCCTAGAAACTATTGAAATCGTCAGAAAAAAAATTGAAATGCAGAGTCTGCGCTTTTGTTTCACCGATGTGCTCGCCTCACTTGTGCATTAGCAGCTAAGCGAGTTTCTCTCTCCTTGGAGGTTTCGTTACGCCGTTGTGCTCGCCTTGCTTGTGCATTAGTGGCTAAGCGAGGTTCTCTTCTGTTTTGTTTTGCCGACGTGCTCACCTCCGTTGTCCATCAACAACTAAGTGAGTTTCTCTCTCCTCGGATGTTTTGTTTCGCTGATGTGCTCGCCCCCCTTGTCTATCAGTGGCTAAACGAGTTTCTGTCTCCTCGGAGGTTTCGTTTCGCCAATGTGCTCGCCTCGCTTGTGTATTAGCAGCTAAGTGAGTTTCTCTCTCCTCAGATGTTTCATTTTGCCAATTTGCTTGCCTCTCGTGCATTAGCGGCTAAGCGAGTTTCTCTATCTTTGGAGGTTTCATTTTGCTGATGTGGTTGCCTCACTTGTGTATTAGCTGCTAAGTGAGTTTCTCTCTCCTCGAAGGTTTCGTTTCACCGATGTGCTCGCCTCCCTTGTCTATAAGTGACTAAGCAAATTTCTCTCTCCTCGGAGGTTTCGTTTCACCGATGTGCTCGCCTCCCTTGTCTATAAGCGACTAAGCAAATTTCTCTCTCCTCGGAGGTTTCGTTTCACCGATGTGCTTGCCTCCCTTGTCTATCAGCGACTAAGCAAATTTCTCTCTCCTCGGAGGTTTCGTTTCGCCGATGTGCTTGCCTCCCTTGTCTATCAGCGACTAAGCGAATTTCTCTCTCCTCGGATGTTTCATTTTGCCGATGTGCTCGCGTCACTTATGTATTGGCAGCTAAGCGAGTTTCTTTCTCCTTGGAGGTTTCGTTTCGCCGATGTCCTCGCCCCCCTTGTCGATCAGCGGCTAAGCGAGTTTCTCTCTCCTCGGATGTTTCATTTCGCCGATGTGCTCGCGTCGCTTATGTATTAGCAGCTAAGCGAGTTTCTTTCTCCTTGGAGGTTTCGTTTCGCCGATGTCCTCACCCCCCTTGTCGATCAGCGGCTAAGCGAGTTTCTCTCTCCTTGGATGTTTCATTTCGCTGATGTGCTTGCCTCACTTATGTATTAACAGCTAAGCGAGTTTCTTTCTCCTTGGGGGTTTCGTTTCGCCGATGTCCTCGCCCCCCTTGTTGATCAGCGGCTAAGCGAGTTTCTCTCTTCTCTGAGAGAAACTCTCTCAGAGTTTTGTTTCGCTGATGTGCTCACCCCCCCATTGTCTATCAGGGGCTAAGCGAGTGACTCTTTCCTCTGAGGTTTCGTTTTGCCAATGTGCTCGCCTCGCTTATGTATTAGCAGCTAAGCGAGTTTGTCTTTCCTCGGCGGTTTCACTTTGGTGACGGTGTCACTTTCTACTATTGACTCTGACCTGAATTTTAAATCACATATTAATCAGATCACAAGGACAGCATTTTTTCACTTAAGAACTATAGCAAATGTTAGACCTCTTATAACATTGCAAGATGCTGAGAAATTAGTTCACACTTTTCTTCACTTTTTGATTGCTGTAATGCACTCCTCTCAGGACCACCCAGAAAAGACATCAATCAATTAAAATGAGTGCAGAATGCAGCTGCTAGAATCTTAACTAGGAAAAGAAAATCCGAGCACATCACACCAGTCTGAGCGTTGTTACACTGGTTACCTGTCATTTAGAATTTTTAAAATACAGTGGAACCTCGGTTTGCGAGTAACTTGGTTTACGAGTGTTTTGCAAGACGAGCAAAAATCCATCCATTTTCCAACCCGCTGAATCCAAACACAGGGTCACGGTGGTCTGCTGGAGCCAATCCCAGCCAACACAGGGCACAAGGCAGGAACCAATCCCGGGCAGGGTGCCAACCCACCGCAGAACACACACAAACACACCCACACACCAAGCACACACTAGGGACAATTTAGAATCACCAATCCACCTAACCTGCATGACTTTGGACAGTGGGAGGAAACCGGAGCGCCCGGAGGAAACCCACGCAGACACGGGGAGAACATGCAAACTCCACGTAGGGAGGACCCGGGAAGCGAACCCAGGTCTCCTAACTGCGAGGCAGCAGCGCTACAACTGCGAGGCAACAGCGCTACCACTGCGCCATCGTGCCGCCACGAGCAAAAATTTTTAATAAATTTTGACTTGATAAACGAGCGAGGTCTTGCAGTATGAGTAGTATGTATACTCTTTGTCTGCTGAGCGTCATGTGATCACAACTGAGCTGATGGTTCTTCTCTCTCTCTCGCTGCGGGATTGTGGGTAATCGTCTCCTATTCTCCATCTGAGTCGGCGTGCCTCACTCATAGTAAACATCCGTACGAGCGTATATAGTTTACTACAGCAATAGCATTGTGACTGTGTGTGCACGGGCGCTTGTGTGTGTATGTGTGTGTGCTCGCTCGCTTGCGCACGTGTGTGTGTGTATGTGTGTGTGCTCGCGCGTGCGCGTGTGTGCTGTGACGTGCGATTCCCCGTCTTGCACACTAAAACACAAAGCTGTTTTCAAAGGTAAAGTGCAGGTTAATTTGTTTTATGTATTTTTACTTTATATTTTGTATTAATCATTTTTATAGGAATAGTTTTGGGTTGTGGAATAAATCATCTGAGTTTCCATTATTTCTTATGGAGAAATTCACTTTGATATACGAGTGCTTTGGACTGTGAGCACGTTTCCGGAACGAATTATGCTCATAAACCGAGGTTCCACTATACTGCTAATGGTTTACAAAGCCTAATCTGCTCCATCTTATATTTCAGAATGCCTGTCACTTTACTCTAAGCAAACAGGACTATCACTTAAATTGTGGTCATCTAAGGTATCAACATCTGCCATGTCCCGTTAGCAACTAGGTGTAACCAATTATGTTAAAAGTTTTCTGATTATGTAATGAATTCCTTTTACAGAATAGTGACCTAATCAATGGATTGTATAAATAGAGCACAGGGGACCCTTTTTCAGGCAGCACGGTGGCACAGTGGTAGTGCTGCTGCCTCGCAGTAAGGAGACCTGGAGTTTGCATGTTCTCCCTGTGTCTGCATGGGTTTCCTCCCACAGTCCAAAGACATGCTGGTTAGGTGCATTGGCGATTCTAAATTGTGCTTGGTGTGTGGGTGTGTGTGTGCCCTGTGGTGGGCTGGCGCCCTGCCCGGGCTTTGTTTCTTGCCTTGTGCCCTGTGTTGGCTGGGATTGGATCCAGCAGACCCCCATGACCCTGTAGTTAGGATATAGTGGGTTGGATGGATAGATGGATGGACCCTTTTTCCTTGCAAAAACACTGATATGATGCTTTTTGCCTCTTCTGAGCTTTAGATAAAGAATAACGAGTGACGCTTTCTCCTGCCTGTGTTTAATTGCTTAAATCGGGGCATTCCAGTGGGGGTGTCTGTATTCATAATTTTATTCCACACTACGTCGGAATCATAAACAGCGAAATTTTATTAAACTTCTGAATTTAGTCTATGAATGTATTAAAAAAGTAATAAACACTCAAGGGCATCGCTCCGCCATCCACTTGTAGCCAGAAAGCCAGTCGTGGTTGAGTCACTCTGCAATAAAGCAATGGAGACCCTGCGTGGTTCAACGCCTATAAACGGGGGGCTTACAGAAGGATTGAAATGCACACGCAGACGCATTTAAAACAAATTCGTACTTGCACACCCTGCAATTTTTAATTTAAGATAAAAGAAAGTCTCCACCCAACTTGTCAACCGACGGCGAGAGTCTCAATTAAAATGAAGTTGTCTGCTCTCTGAATCACTTAAACCACGACGTGCTTGAAGATTCAAGATAGAGCCTGCCGCCTGGTAAAGCTATTATTTTTTTTACAAGTTTATAAAGTATGTCTTTATTCATGTTAAGTAGCTTAAAAGTTTGTAATTTCATAACTGCTTGGTGACATTTATATCCTCAAAATGTGTCATTATTATAATTCATATACTGGAAGACAAAGAGTACAGGAAACTGGCAAGGGATGAATGCGTTTCATGTTGTCTTGATTTGCTTCTGGATGTCAAGTCAATATTATGGCGGAATAAAGACTTCTGTAGTGCCCCTTGGAAAATGACAGGTTTTTTTTTTTTTTTTACCTTGTGACAGATAGGGGGTGCCACCGAGCCCCAAACCCTGAACACAAGTAACACAAATACAGTCACGGGTTCAAAACAGAGCTCTTTATTATCAAAGGTTTCTTCCAAGGTTGCACAATCACATTCTTCCTTCTCTTTTCTCTCCGTCCTTTACTCCCTCCAGTGGGGTTTTTCCTTCCTTCCTTCCTTCCTTCCTTCCTTCCTTCCTTCCTTCCTTCCTTCCTTCCTCCAGACTCTGACTCAGCTGTCACACCTGGTGCAAAGCCTGATGGAAGCATGTCCGGGTCAAATGGAAGCCCTGAGAAACAGGGATTACGAATCCCCTCAGCACCCCCTGATAGCACCTGTGGGACCCAGCAAGACTAACTCATGGGGACTACAACACCCATCATGCCCGGCAGGTGCCCACATGGTTACTGAAGTCTTGGGACACTGGCATCTAGCAAATGGGGGGAATAAACATATTCTGAAATAGAAGCCCCACTGCTCCTTTGTTTTGTCCTCTTGTCCCCAACGGGATGCCGGTCCATCTCTGTCTTTCCATTCTGACTTCCCTTCTTCTCAAGGGTCTCCCTTTATTCCCAGGTGGAATGCTGGATAATCTTGCATCCCGGCACTTCCAACCTTTCTTGATTTCATAAATGATATGACAACCAGGGGCGGCATGGTGGCGTAGTGGTAGCGCTGCTGCCTCACAGTTAGGAGACCTGGGTTCACTTCCCGGGTCCCCCCTGCGTGAAGTTTGCATGTTAACTGCGTGGGGGTCCTCCGGTTTCCTCCCACAGTCCAAAGACATGCAGGTTAGGTGCATTGGTGATCCTAAATTGTGCTTAGTGTGTGTGCCCTGTGGTGGGCTGGTGCCTTGCCCAGGATTTGTTCCTGCCTTGCATCCTGTGCTGGCTGGGATTGGCTCCAGAAGACCCCCGTGACCCTGTGTTAGAATATAGCGGGTTGGAAAATGGATGGACGAATATTACAACCAGTTACGGCACACTGCACGATAACTTGCAGTGAATACATTTAACTTCCTAGTTTTCCTCCTCTTTCTCTGTACGTTTATCATTCATTTGCTCAGAGGTTGATGTACTTGCTGCTTCCTGAGCAGCTCTTCATTTCTCCACCCTAGCGGCTCGCTTCTTCTCTTCTTCTGTCTGCATCTTTTCGCGTTAAAACTGATTAAGTCGGTGTTTGTGTTGCAATTACTTAGTTTGTTTTCTTAATTTTTCACTTACGCTGGCACTTAAGTCTTCAATCTGCCTCAAGGATGATTTAAAATATGAAGAGGTGATGGTGAAGGTGGTAGGGATGAAAACGGCGCCGTACACATGGGCGCCATGCCACCGCTCTGCTGCCGAGAGTTGATTCTACAATAAAATAAAATAAAAATAAAAAGAGGAATAATCTTGGAGGTCAATCATCACCCTGAAAGCGGATAGTAGACGTCACATAATACGTATACGTGTACCAAATTTCAGGTCAAACGGTTTGCAAACTACAGGTGATTCAAAATCCTGGACAGACAAATGAACAGCCACGGTAGTGTATTATATAGCGCTTCGCAGCGGAGAAGTAGTGTGTTAAAGAGGTTATGAAAAAGTAAAGGAAACATTTTAAAAATAACGTAACATGATTGTCAATGTAATTGTGTTGTCATTGTTATGAGTGTTGCTGTGTTTTATATATATAAAATACACACACACACATATAAACATATATATACATATACATATACACATATATATACATATGTACATATATATATATATATATATATATATATATATATATATATATATATACATATACACATCCACATATCAACATATATATATACACATATATACACACACACACGCTTTATGGGTGATGATTGTATTACTCTTTTTATCTTTATTTTATTTTATTGTAGAATCAACTCGTATCTGCGCACAGCAGGGCAGCCGTGGGCGGATGCGTATGGTGTATTCACTCCATGTTATCGTGCATTGCGCTGTCAGTAGTATTTTGATAAAAGAATTTGAACAACATATAAGAAGCGAATAAATTATTAAACAGTAAAACATTAACATTTAAGAAGTAAAGTTACAGTAAGTACTACTGCAGTGCCTTCGGGTATACCTCATTTTTTGTTTGCCCATTACATGCTTAAATGTATACATTTTTTGGTGCACCTACCCGAGAACACGCGACATATAACCGAGCGTGGGAGAAGCATGGATTTTAAACACGCGTTGAGTTCATCTGCTGGTCTCCCTCGTGGAATAACTGGTAATGTTTGAATAAAATCTACAGCGAGTAAAACGACATTACCTCCTATTTTTTTTTTTACGATCTCTGAGATCTTGCTTTTTTCGGTTCAAGGCTTCATAAGCTCTTTTATGTTGTATGGTGTACTTATCCCAAACCATCATCTTTGAATGTTGCAAGACTTTCGCCTTGTATATAGATCAGGGTAATTACATTCATTGCATTCCTAGTCTGAATCACAATCTGATTGTATGGGTGGTTACCTGCCACTGTAGGGTTGCCACCCGTCCTTTAAAATATGGAATCGTGCCGCGTTTGAGAATGAAATTGCGCGTCCCGTTTTGAATCAATACTGGACGGGATTTATCCCGTATTTTTTTTATCATTTTTTTTTTAAAGCAGCGTCTCATGCAAATCATCCGACACGCATTTTATGAAGATGCCTCCTTTCATACTTTTGATTGGGTAATACTTGATGTCATCGTTAGTTTGATTGGTGTTTTTAACTGTCCAGTGAGGAGGGCGTGTCTTTTAAGTACAGTCTGCAAAGTGTTGGCACTGAGATGTGGCGTCAGCGCCATAGTTGAAGCCCCTAACGTTGCGGTCAGCAAGTCGGCTAACATCCGCCATGTGCCGTCTTTCAGTTGCGAGAAGCAGATCATAGAATGGTTGAAACTGTTGCCCCTAACGTTGCGCCACGGCGTGTGGTTCGTTTATACCTCGTGTCTTCTCATTAAACTTTTATCTCGCGAATATGTTATTGCAATCCGCAGCGGGAGCGTTTCTATAAACTTAATTTAAACTTACGTTTTACACCGTGCTTTGTTTCCCTTATGAACATGCTTGTATGCTTAACTCGCTCCGTTCTCAATTGTTTAATTAATTTTTTGCTCTTCGCTGTTTGCGGGTCTTCCTCCATTTCCCCCTACTTCGTTCTTTTATCTCGCGAATATGTTATTGCAATCCTTAACGGGAGCGTTTCAATAAACTGATTGAAAATAGTTTTGCATTTACCTTTTTAGTAAAAGGCGAGCTTTTAAGCCTGAGAAATCACCCCGTAAATGCACACGTTTAATTGGACATGTGTTAATATGTATGGTTACACAGTATTAAAAGACAGTGAACAAAGTCAGTTACCTTTGTTCCCGCGTTTGATAAAAGGTGAGCTTTTAAGCCTGAGAAATCACCCCGTAAATGCACACGTTTAATTGCACATTTGTTAATATGTATGCTTACACAGTATTAAAAGACAGTCAAAAATTAACGTCATTTACCTTCGTTCCCGCATGTGACTCGTGCTGTAAATGTCTTCCTTGTTTTTAGTTCACGTGATTACGTAGGAGGCGTGATGACGCGATACGTGACTCCGCCTCCTCCATTACAGTGTATGGACAAAAAATATGTTCCAGTTATGACCATTACGCTTTGAATTTCGAAATGAAACCTGCCTAACTTTTGCAAGTAAGCTGTAAGGAATGAGCCTGCCAAATTTCAGCCTTCCACCTACACGGGAAGTTGGAGAATTAGTGATGAGTGAGTCAGTCAGTCAGTGAGTCAGTGAGTCAGTCAGTGAGGGCTTTGCCTTTTATTATTATAGATGAGTGAGTTTCAAGTCCCTCGCACAATTAAAATGTAACATTTAAATAACAGTTTTTACAAGGGGCATTCAATCTACCTGAGAATCATGTTTTTTGAGTTAGAGATTTGAGCTCGTCATTGGAGATCAGGGGCCTCATGTATAAAAATGTTGCTTGGTTGCAAGTGTGAAAATATACACAAAGGCAAAAAAAAAAAAAAAACAGAAAATGCATACCCCCCCCAAAATATCCTGCCCCATGTACATTTCTACACAATGACCCTTTAGAAATCACAACCCCCTTGTAAATGTGTGTACAGTACGTGAACAGCCTCAAACTCCACCCTAAAATGTCCATATATTGAGCATGATAATCAACCTCATACATATGCGATTACAAAGCTGTAGAACTTCACTGACTCAAAGGGTAGCCCCCTAGAGCCATGCTTACTTAGGCAGGGTAGTAGGATCCACTCCCTTATGGAGGTGTAGGATGTTGTAGTGGTCCGGTGCCGCTAAGATTCACACCGTCAAGAAGACGGTGATTTATTTATTTATTTCTGTGGTGGGGAAATAACCCTAACCCTAACCCACAGAGACAAAAACAAAGCAAACTGGCTATCAAACAACAATTAATGAATGGAATGAAAACAACGATACCACTCCTGTTCCCCTTACGCCGATATTACATTAAATACACAAAGCACAAACAAAACACACACAGCAACGTCCATGAAAAATGGCAACGGATGAAATGTAATGATGAAGATAGATAGTCCAGAGATCTGCACGTTGAATGGGAATGTAAAGACAGTCCCAGTGGTAGTTCCTGAAATGGTGAAGACGGGTGGACGGGGTCAGGGGCGCACCTTTCCTTGCAGGATGGCCATGAATCCACTTACAGTCCTCATGTACACAGACAATCCAGATGCTAACAACGAAGCGATCCAGGACAAAACGATTAAGTACAGGTGACCCAACAGAAAGCAGACAGACAGGAACGTGGAACTTCTTCTTCTTTTGGCCGGAAGAAGCCGGTACGCACGTGCGCTTGGGAGTCAACCAAAGGGACCAGAAAACGCCAATTCCATGCCAGACCAAGGGGTGGTAGGTCGCCCTGAACCTCTCTTTTTTTTTCTCTCTGCAGACCAAATATGAGAAATCCTGCCTGTATCCGATTACGCTCCAAAGATGTCACTTCCTGTCCCGGCTCCCGAGGACGTCACTTCCTTTGAACCTCCTATAAAAACCCCTCATCCTCCATACTTGATCAGTTCTGTTTTGGACTCTAACCTGTACACATTCTACACAAACGTAAGTCTTTTGCAGCCAGAGAAACTATATGGGTGGCTGCCCCAAACCTTTGTTGTGTGTCCGGCTGGTTATTTCACAAGGCAAAACAAAAGAAAATGAAAACGAAATGAAGCAAATGATGCCAGACGACAGGAAAAAGTTAAAGTCGAATTAACAGGTTATGAAAAGGATGAAGAATGGAAAAGCCATTGGTCCAGTTAGGGGTCGCCACAGCGGATCATCTTCTTCCATATCTTTCTGTCCTCTGCATCTTGTTCTGTTACACCCGTCACAGACAGGAACTTGGAACACAGATTACAAAAAAAAAAAAACACCTCCCACTTTTGGTCACCAGGCCCCCTTTTTAAAAGCCACGCTGACCTCCTTTGACCCCAACAGCCCCTGCACCCTTGACAGAAGACCAATCAGAGCCACTGCAGGGACTGCTGGGAGTTGCAGTTTTAACCTCTAGTAGCACCGTTACAATGTGAAGTTCTATTGTTAAGGTCCACCCGAGCAGTTTCCTGTGTTTTCAAAGACTCTTCCATTTTACTGCTCAATAGAATACCTAACACTAGGCATTCCCCCTTTCCGGAGAGCGGAGTTGGGGGCCGTCTTGAGGTTCTCCTCTGTCGGTCTGGGTAGCCTCTCCTTTTTTAGGTGTCGTTGGTCCATACAGGTTGTGTCCCCCTGTCCATCCATTATACTGGTGTGCCAACCAGGTAAGGAACCCTGAAACATCCCACTCGAGATGCCAGCCCATGCTTGGTGGCTCCATAAAATTGTATAAACAGAGCACTTAAAAAGAAATTAATTTAAAGTTAATTCCGAAAGAATACATGAGGTTTATTCATTCTTTAATAACAGGAACCTGAAGGATGTCATTTTGGACTGGCACCAGCTGCTCTTTTGATTCATCAACTGGCATTTTTTTTTTTTTTTTTGCGTGTATTGTGTCATTTTTGAGAAATCATTTCAGACACGTTTAATTTTCTTAACAGCCGAAAAAACCTCAGCAAGGTTGTCGTGGCAAGTTGAGGGAATGGAAAGAAAAACTTTTCGCCAGGCTAGAAATGAATGACTGAAGCTCGGGTCGGTGCCAGCAGATCTCTTCTGGAATGAAAGCTGCACGCTTGGCGGCTGTCATTTTGTTGAATTTTAAGAGAGCATGGAAAGTTGTGATACTGTGGGGCTTGCTGCCCAGCGAATCGGATAATACAGGAGTCAGCACATTGGGACAGAAAGTGGATGACACTTGATTCATCCGTGTCTGCAAAATTGGTATTACAAAGAGTCGGGTGTTGGCCATGTAACTGTCAATAAGTAAGCTTTTAAAACTTTTTGCACCCTATGGCGCTGCATACGTTACTCAACAGCCGTACTCGAGTAAAAATTGAGACACCTTCGTGAAAAACGATTCAAGTTAATAGAAAATGAGCCCATGAAATGTCGAACTTCTAATGTATCTAATGTCGTGAGTACCTAAGTAGGATCTCTCTCTCCATTTTATAGCCATCCATCCATTTTAGCCCAGCCAGTCCACCTCACCTGCATGTCACCCCGAGGAGGACATTAGGGGGAATACACAGACTTGTTTTGTCATGCTAGGTGACCCCTTATACACTTTAATTGTGTAGACCTTAATAAAAGGCCTCAAATTCCCATACACTTAACACTCTGCGGTCAGGTACCTTAGCGCTTCCTCCCTCCTTCCCTTCTACATCTACACTGAAAAAAGTATAACCTCCATTCAACTTAAAATAATTAAGGTAATGATTCACACTTAATATTTTCAATTTGAACCAATATAATTATTTTTATCTTATTGAACCCACAATTTTTAAGTTGAGGCAAATCATTTAGAGTCTTCTTCTTCTTTAAGGTCACCACAGCGGATCATCTTCTTCCATATCTTTCTGTCCTCGTCATCTTGCTCTGTCACACCCATCACCTGCATGTCCTCTCTCACCACATTCATAAACCTTTGCTTAGGCCTTCCTCTTCTCCTCTTCCCTGGCAGCTCTATCCTTAGCATTCTACTCCCAATATACTCAGCATGTCTCCTCTGCACATGGCCAAACAACACAATCTCGCCCCTCTGACTTTGTCTCCCAACCGTCCAACTTGAGGTGACCATCTAATGTCCCCATTTCTAATCCTGTCCATCCTCGTCACACTCAATGCAAATCTTAGCATCTTTAACTCTGCCACCTCCAGCTCTGTCTCCTGTGCCACCGTCTCCAGCCCATATTACATAGCTGGTCTCACAACCATCCTGTAGACCTTCCCTTTCACTCTTGCTGATACCCGTCTGTCACCAATCACTCCTGACACTCTTCTCCACCCATTCCACCCTGCCTGCACTCTCTTTTTCACCTTCTCTTCCACAATCCCCATTACTCTGTACTGTTGATCCCAAGTATTTAAACTCATCCACCTTCGCCAACTCTACTCCCTGCATCCTCACCATTCCACTGACTTCCCTCTCATTTACAAACATGTATTCTGTCTTGGTGGTCCTACTGACCTTCATTCCCCTCCTCTCATATCTCCACCTTTCCAGGGTCTCCTCAACCTGCTCCCTACTGTCGCTACAGATCACAATGTCATCAGCAAACATCACAGTCCACGGGGACTCCTGTCTACTCTCCTCTGTCAACCTGTCCATCACCATTGCAAACAAGAAAGGACTCAGAGCTGATCCCTGATGTAATCCCACCTCCGTCACTCCTACCTCAGACGTCACCACTGTCACACTTCCCTCGTACATATCCTGTACAACTCTTATATACTTCTCTGCCACTCCCGACTTCCTCATACAATACCACAGCTCCTCTCAGTCACCCTGTCATATGCTATCTTCAGGTCCACAAAGATACAATGCAACTCCTTCTGGCCTTCTCTCTACTTCTCCATCAACACTCTCAGAGCAAACATCACATCTGTGGTGCTCTTTCTTGGCATGAAACCATTCTGCTGCTCACTAATCATCACCTCCCTTCTTAACTGAGCTTCCACTACTCTTTCCCATAACTTCATGCTGTGGCTCATCAGTTTTATCCCCCTGTAGTTACTGCAGTCCTGCACATCCCCCTTATTCTTAAATATCACCACCAGTACACTTCTTCTCCTCTCCTCAGGCATCCTCTCACTTTGCAAGATTCCATTAAACAATCTGGTTAAAAACTCCACTGCCATTTTACACCAGATGCCCTTCCTGACGTAACCCTCCCCATTGATCCGGGCTTGGGACCGGCACGAAGAAACACACTGGTTTGTGCATCCCCTGTGCACTGAAAAAAGTATAACCTCCATTCAACATAAAATAATTAAGGCAATGATTCACACTTAATATTTTCAATCTGAACCAATATAATTATTTTTATCTTATTGAACCCACAATTTTTAAGTTGAGGCAAATCATTTAGAGTGATTGGGTGAAATTCACTTCTTTTATACTGAAGTAAATCTATTTTTTAAGTTGTTACAATTTAAAATGGTTTATTGGTCGTAACCTGTTTTTATGCTATTACAAATATTATGAGCATAACACATTCCAATGCTGTACCTTTTACATTTATTTAAAAATCTAGTGCAAATACACCAGCATGTTGCAGTGTAAATCTTAAATTTACAACAAAAAATGCATTAAACGTTTCTACAGCTTTCTTGAAAGTATGTTTTATTACGAGTTCTTATACTTAAAATTAACAGTTGAGAAACAGGGTTACTTACCAGAAATCCTCCGTTATAAAACTCTGCTGCTGAAAATGACCAGACCTGTATAGCCACGTCCACTCCACTCGGGAAAGTTTTCTCCTTTCTTGGCAGTTGGAAATCCAGCACACTGGAAACTTCAACCGGAAGAAAATACAAACGGCCCTCGCACAACACACGAACAACCTAAAATATCAGGTTAACTGAAATAGAATTTTTATGTTTATTCCCTCCACCATAACTTACTTTGGTACAAACAAATTTTTTTACTTTGATTGAGATCTGAAACCAAATATTTCAAGCTACAACACTAAATGACTAATCTTAAGTTGCTTGAAAGAGAACATTTACGTTGAATGAAAACGTAAAGGGGATTTGCAGACAACTTGGGCACACAACACTTTTTCTAGAGGGGCATGGTGGCGCAGGTAGGAGACTCGGGTTCACGTTCCGGGTCCTCCCTGCGTGGAGTTTGCATGTTCTCCCCGTGTCTGCGTGGGTTTCCTCCATGTGCTCCGGTTTCCTCCCACAGTCCAAAGGCATGCCGGTTATGTGCATTGGTGATCCTAAAATTGTCTTTGGTGTGTGGTATGTGTGTGACCTGCGGGGGGCTGGTGCCCTGCCTGGGGTTTGTTCCTTCCTTGCGCCCTGTGTTGGCTGGGACTGGCTCCAGCAGAACCCCCCCCGTGACCCTGTGTTATGATATAGCGGGATGGAGAATGACTTACTGACTGACTGACACTTTTTCTACCTGTTCCCCCCCATTTCCCTCGTCCACCGGGTAGCTTGCGCCAAAAGTGACTCCTCCTTCCGGGACGCTCAGAGTTTTATGGGGCGGAGTCAAATGCCTTCACTCGGCACTGTGGGGAAAGAAGGAGATGGCAACGTTAGCAGCAGCGCCCCCTGTACTACATTACAGAAGCAGTACCTGTTCCCCATTCTGCCGCTGCAAACTGTATAAACGTTCATTAATATCTACTACATATTGTGCTCGCAGTACCTGTACCCCCCTTACGGGTTGCTACATACCTTGACTGACTTGCGAGGTCCTCACAGTGTGTGACACTGTCTTCGACAGGAAAGCGGGAGCTAGGGCTCAATAATTGACTGAATAAAATGTCCATATTTGCATTATCCTTGTTTAATTGTCTAATACTGCAGCAACAAAAGTGTCTGTGGAAGAATCATTTTAGGGTAACATGGCATTCATCTTAACTCTTTCAGGGTAGAAGTCAACTTTTGTCGATATTCAGGGGTAGACTCACCTGTAAATGGCGACAAAACTTGCCGTTACATTTTAGTTTGACTCTCTGTGCTAGAAGGAAAGTTAGCTTCGTTGATTTGATTTCGATTACCTGCGCATGCGTGAATAGCAAAGAGCAAACAACCTGGTATCGACGTCTGGCGAGAGACCAAAGCAAATGTGCAAAGGAAAACACTCCATGGGTAACGTTTTGCGTATTATCGCTGAATCGGACTCCGATTTTAATACAAGTGATCTGGAAATGGAGAACAAAAAATGAAAGTGAGGTGCCAACCTCAGATAACCGCTCCCCAGCTGACTGTGGTGCTTAACACGTTCGTGTAGTTGATGCACCTACAGTAACGTTGGCCTGGGAGGACCGCCACTTATGATGACAAGAGGTACAAACCAGATTGTGTCACATTATGTTTGCCACCGCTGTGTGAAGACAGCCAGGTAGCCAGCCTGCCATGCATTCCTGCTTGCTGTTGAGCTGCCCCCACGCGGTTCGGTGGCAACTGGGCGACAGTCAACTCGGCGAAAAGACAACTCGGCGAAAGACAACTTGGCAAATGACAACTTCGCGAAAAGACAAGTTGGCGAAAGAGAACTCGGCGAAAAACAATTCGGCGTAGAAACAACTTAAATATACACCTGACCGAATTGTGGTTTCTTTGAAGTTAAACTTGTCATAGCTTTAATTGCCAGACCACAGATTCTCATAGCGTATGGTCCTGAATCGTGTAAATCTACGTTTTGAGCATTGAATGATGCAAACACAAACAGATTATTGTAGATTTGGATATTTTGCCTGTAGTGTTTGTGGATTTCACTTTCACCAAATAACAAATCTTTTAATTCTCGCAGATACGCCTCTTCATTGGAAAGAAACACTACTTTTCCCTGATGGCAACACGAATTAGACGATCTACAAGTCTCCGATTTAAACTTTAAAGCCTTTCAATATCTACATACTTCTGTTATATCACCTATGTCCATATATTCTATCTCTTTTCGCTGTTCCGTTATTTCACCGAGTAATAATTTCCATTTGTTAGCGCTAATGCGATCTTTACTATCAGTTTTTTGAGACTTTCTAATTTTCGTATTTTCATAATCTCTAACCTGCTTTGCATGTGTATCACACCAATTGTTTTGGACTTTTCTACGATGTTCTACTTGGTCTTCTACTCTTTGTCTTTTATTTCTGCCCCCGCATGGACCTGTTAGGTTTTCAATTCCACTTGGTCCGGGCTGATTATATCTTTCCTTATTTTCCGAATTTGCTCTTAGATTATTATTGTTCTTTTTTGAATTCTTTTCTTTCCAATGCTTTTTGGCCTCTTTTTAACGCGCTACCCTTTCTTCTTCACTTAGTCATTGACGTTTCATCTAGAACGTATAAAAGTATTGTTCAGCAAAGGACTACATCGAAGGAAACAAATAGATTGGGCGGAGTGGTGGCTCTGAGGCTAGGGATCTGCACTGGCGATCGGAAGGTTGCCGGTTCGAATCCCGTAAATGCCAATAGGGACTCTGCTCTGTTGGGCCTTTGAGCAAGGTCCTTAACCTGCAATTGCTGAGTGCTTTGAGTAGTGAGAAAAGTGCTATACAAATGCAAAGAATTATTATTGTATGTCTTGTATTAAAATGAGGAAAACGTAAAAATTTTTAAGAGCTGAGAGCACAGGAAGTGTGTCTGACGATAGCATTCACACGAATGAGAGGTGAGTGTACCGTGGGCCTGGTTAAATCTCCTGGCATAAAGTCTCATCTCGCAGGACTTCAAATTATCTCTCTGAAAAAGTCTCGTCTCATCCCAGGATTTTTTTGTATAATAGAAAGATGTTTGATTTCTACCACGTGTCCAGCAGGACATGTTGGAGTGAAAGTAGCCATTTGCATTTGAAAATGAGGTGATATAAAGATTTAGTGCTTCTTCTTATTGCTAGCCAGGGTTTGATGGTGATATTCCCCGTCTAGCGGGCATTTTCAAGAAGTGCTTTTGGAAATTAATTGGAGCTGATGTGCTTTGGGACTCTAATTTCACAACTCATTGGTGGTAGTCAAAAAGCGGACAGGAGGTGAACAGGACACATCAGAATGACAAAGGCTTTACGGGAACACGAACTGAGAGAGGAGGTGCTGGGCGGGAGGGGCTGAGACCCATGGGGACACCGAGGGGAAGGCGTAGGACAAAAGCTAACCGTACATATAGGACAAGAGATATCAAATATTTTTAAAATTTAATTGATTACCTGTTGCGGGAATGACAGATCTCTAGACAGCAAAAGTAATTTTGGGGTATCAACAGGCTCGTCCCTTTTATTGTCTGTGGACAAGTGAAAATCAATTAAAAGAAAATGTAGCTCTTTGGTGTAAGTCCTGAATGCAACAATTGGAGAGTCACGTGGTTGCAGTCGCTGCTAGCGGAACTCCATCCGGTGGGTCGCTTGAGCCAGAAATGACGCATCCTTCTGGGACGCCCAGAGTTTTATGGCTGCTGGATTAGAAGGGACTGAGTCAAATGCCTTCACTGGGCACTGTGGGGAAAGAAGAAGATGACAACGCTAGCGTCAGCGCCCCCTGTAGTACTCGTAGTAGAAGCAGTACCTGTTTCCCATCCTGCTGTATAAACGTTCATTAATATCTACTACATATTGTATTCACAGGTCAATTTTCAACTTATTTTCTTTTAAACCCTCAAATCCCACTTAGCCTTCTCTGCCTTTGTTTTATATTAAGCTTGGGCGAGTTTGCAATGAGCTCAGTTCACTTTTTTTTGACCCATAAATCCTTCTTCTTTTTGATTAAATCAGATCCACACGGGCAATAAAATAAATAAATAAATAAAGTTGTTCCCAACAAAAAAAAAATCATGTTAGTGGGAAGGCATGAGATGAAAAATAAGGTCCAGAATGAAACAACCAACTACTTATTTTTTTCCGACTTTGACGTCTTGCCAGTTCGGTCAAATTAAAAAGGTCCTTTTTTCCTTTTTGTCAGAGTTTTCTGTAATTGACAAAGGAAAATGAAAACGCTGTGTGGCGACTGGCATGGCGCCAGCTCTAAGACATGTGCATTCTGCAGTTCAGACGTTTCTTGTAATTGGAAACGTGACGTTCGCCGCCTGTGGAACAAGCTTTACCATTCCACGTGAATTAAGTCTAATTTTATCAGACGCACGTGGGAGTTTTACATTGGGAATGAACCATCCACCGATACTTAAACCACAATTGTCTAACGTCGCTTCTTTGTTACTGAAGGCGGGCCCATCTTTCATCTCTCATTTACATTAAGCCAGCAGAGAGCATTCTCAGGGGCTTAGATATGCCGCACAATTGATCAGAATAATTGATGTTGCGATTTAGGGTAAGTCTGTAAATGAGGACATGGAAGAATGTGGGCCAACAGGTGACTAGTCCATGAGGGCATCTTTAGAAAATGTCACACTTTGATTGAAGATTTAATTCCGTTAGGGATAATTATTTTATTTAATTTTTTCCTTTTTGTCCCAGAGCTGAATATTTTTCCAAAAAACGCACACAGCAATGGTTTCACACATACTCGTAAATCAACATAAGACGCCTATTTATGACAAATGTCACTCTGTTTTATGTTCCACGAGCCTCCACAGTATCTAAATTCACATACTTATTACATATCTGTTGGTGTCGCCACTCATAAACCGGAAGGCACTTTCTGGAAACAAACAGCTTGAAGTAGTCAAGTAGCTGGTAACCACTGGCACGCCGTGTCGTCTGATGAAGTCCAGTAGCCAGCCTGCCTCCCATGGATCTCGGTCTGCGTAGTCCTCCCACTGATCGAGTTCAGCTCTACGATCAGCTGGGGTCCGATCTGTTGATGCAGGTACCTGTCTTTCATTTTCGATTTTCAGATCTTTTGTGTCTGTTGTGGCAGATGGCCGGGGCCCTTGCCCGGCCGGGACACCTCTTCTTTGTCCAGGGGAACAAGCATAGACAGAACAGTACCTCCCCCGGGATGCTAGATGACACCACTGCTCCATGGGAGATAGAGTTCTCTACAACCCTGTTGGGATTTGGGGGTGGGGGTGCCACCAGGGGGTGCTGCAGTTGTTCCTGAGCTCATGTGGGCGGTTCTTCTGCCACAACTGGAAGTGCAGCTGGAAATAGGTTGTCAAACATCTGGAGCCAGGAGCCACCAATCCGGGAGCCACAGTCGGGAGGAGAGGGACTAAGCTTGCTGTAGAGGAGTGGAGGAGAAAGAAAAGTATTGTTTAGAGGTGACTGGTGCTTTGGACTGTGTTGTGGGCTCGTGTGAATGGGGAAGATGGTCCACACGAGCGAAGAAAAATAAAAAAACACCCTGTGCTTATAAAAATGCGGCTCCCGTGTCTGTCTGCGTTGGGTTAAGTGCTGGTATAGCGCCATCTACTGCCACACTACGTAGTCCTCCCAGGCGAATGTTACCGTAGGCATGTCAGCTGCATGATTATTTGGGGACTGATCAGCTGAAGCTGTACTTTTCTTTCATTTTTGATTTTCAGATCATTTTCATCAAAATCAGAGTTTGATAAGTGTCTGTGTAGTCCTCCTGGGTGAACGTCACCACAGGCGCTTCAGCTGGGGACCAATCAGATGATGCATGTACTTGACTTTCATTTTTGATCTGCAGAACACTTGCATCAAAATCAGAGTTTGATAAGTCAGAGTCTGATTAATATGTAAATAATATGCAAATTATATGCAAAACATTTAAAATAAATAGTATGCACTGAATATTTTGCCTTGCATATTCACTTAGCTCTCTCGCCCAATGTCGATGACATTCTGGATGTTGTATACACTACTCACGCACACGCAGGGATTCGACGACAAGTCAACGAGTCTAGCGATCCTCCTAACAAAGGGGGTCGACCTATAACATAATGGTGAGTTTTATCGACGTTTACAGCTTTTCTTCGCCCTCTGCCCCTGAATGTTGTCTTTAGCCAACATCCGCCCTCAACCTCTTATGTCAGGGGTGTCCAAACTACAGCCCGCCATCCAACTTTGGCCATTTTTAATTGGCCAGCAGGAAATTCTAAAAATATAATGAAATATGGCCCACACGCGAAACTTGTTTTTAACTGTATTGTACTTCTTAGGTTTAACACAAGGCAGAGCTACTGTCTTGATCAAGGTAGCGTCGTCACAAACAAGTGCAACCAAAGAACAATTTTGCTACTGGTGACCGAAAACAGTAGAACCAAAGAAACGCACAATAGCAAGTGAGTGCAGAAGATTTCAGACACGGTGGGAAAATGAATATTTCTTCTTAGAAGTCAAGGGCAAGCGTGTCTATTGGATTTGCAATGAAATTATCGCAGTGATGAAAGAGTATAATGTGTGTCGACACTGCGAGACCAAACATCCGACCTACACGTCCTACACCGGTGCCGAGCGAGAACAGAAAGTTAAGCAAATGGCAGCCAGTCTGCAAGCTCAACAACAGGATTTTTTCGGTGCTAACAAGACACAAGAAAATGCCACATTAGCCAGTCACTGCCTGTCACAGGAAACCTTTCTCAGATGGTGACTTCAGAAAACAGTGCTTCACTAAAGTCGCAGGAATAACACTGCACTACAAAGTCTTTGCTTCTTGAACACCGTTGGGTGTTTCTTATAGATTTTTGGGTGCTGATCACAAATATCACGTCAAAATGTACCCATCACGTACTGTTTTGTCATGATTTTTTCTGATATTTGTATCCAAACATTTTCACTCCCGTAAATGACTTATCAACAACGGTTTGTGCAGCCCGGGCATGTCCAGCCATGGAATCAGGGCAGGCTGGCAGCTGTTCTGTGAAAGTTGACATCCTGGGCAGGTCTGACAGAGCTTGATGCTCTCAGCATGCTATAAAGGTGGCTGGCATACACCGATCCTGCTCATTTGGTTAATATCGATAGTCAGTGTGTATGTAGAGTATCAGTATAGTAAAGTGTAGTATCTGTAGCAATAGAACAGTAAGTAAGCTTGATGCTATAGACGTTTAGGTGTCGGGCGATATGTCTCATCAGTGTCGTAACAGCTGCAATACATTCTGCTATATCTGTGGCGAATATACACTTGCGCCTCAGAGACATTGGATGACTGCTCTTGTGAAGAAAGCTTATCATCTGTATTTCGGCTGGTGATCAAGACAAGGAATGGGCGCCTCACATTTGCTGTGCGACACTTGCTGTCAGTCTGAGAGCCTGGCTCAGAGACACTCGAAAGACAATGCCGTTTGCTGTTCCAGTGATATGGCGAGAACAGAAAGACCATGTGACGGACTGTTACTTCTGTTTGACTAATGTGTAAAATCAAGAAGTCAATTGAATATCCTAATCTGCCTTCAGCAATGAGCCCCGTGCCACATGACCACAACAACAACAACATTTATTTATATAGCACATTTTCATACAAAAAATGTAGCTCAAAGTGCTTTACATAATGAAGAAAAGAAAAATAAAAGACAAAGTAAGAATTAAAATAAGACAACATTAATTAACATAGAATAAGAGTAAGGTCCGATGGCCATGGAGAACAAAAAAAAACAAAAAACACTCTTGACGGCTGGAGAAAAAAATAAAATCTGCAGGGGTTCCAGACCATGAGACCGCCCAGTCCCCTCTGGGCATTCTACCTAACATAAATGGAACAGTCCTCTTTGTAATTAGGGTTCTCATGGACGGACTTGATGATGATGGTCATGCAGACTTCTGGCTTTTAATCCATCAATGTAGGAACATCACGGTGCTTTGAGTAGATGGTGGTGGTGTAGGCCGCCACCACAAAGAAACCAGAAAAAGAATCAGAAGAGAGAGTAGGGGTTAGTATGGATTTTAGAGCCACCATGAATAGTTAGTATAATGAATTGAATATACAGAGTATCAAGATTGAATTACAGTGAAGTTATGTGAAGGCCATGTTAAAATAATGTGTTTTCAGAAGTGTTTTAAAGTGCTCCACTGTATCAGCCTGGTAAATTCCTATTGGCAGGCTATTCCAGATTTGAGGTGCATAACAGCAGAAGGCCGCCCGCCACTTCTTTTAAGTTTTGCTCTTGGAATTCTAAGGAGACACTCATTTGAGGATCTAAGGTTACGATTTGGAATATAGGGTATCAGACATTCCGATAAATGAGATGGGGCGAGATTATTTAAGGCTTTATAAACCATAAGCAGAATTTTAAAGTCAATCCTGAATGACACAGGTAACCAGCGTAGTGACATCAAAACTGGAGAAATGTGCTCTGATTTTCTTTTTCTAGCTAGGATTCTAGCAGCTGCATTCTGCACTCGTTGCAAACGATTTATGTCTTTTTTGGGTATTCCTGAGAGGATTGCATTACAGTAATCTAGTCGACTGAAAACAAACGCGTGAACTAATTTCTCAGCATCTTTCAATGATATAAGAAGTCTAACTTTTGCTATGTTTCTTAAGTGAAAAAATGCTGTTCTAGTGGTCTGATGAAAATGTGATTTAAAATTCAGGTTACAGTCAACAGTTATCCCTAAGTTTTTTACCTCCGTCTTGACTTTTAATCCAAGTGCATCGAGTTTATTTCTGATAACCTCATTGTATCCATTATTGCCAATCTCTAAAATTTCAGTTTTCTTTTTATTTAGCTTGAGAAAATTACTATTCATCCGTTCAGAAATACAAGTAAGACATTCTGTTAGTGAATCAAGAGAGTCGGGGTCATCAGGTGCTATTGATAAATACAGCTGTGTGTCATCAGCATAGCTGTGGTAGCGTACGTTGTGCCCCGAGATAATCTGACCTAACGGAAGCATGTAGATCAAAAAGAGCAGCGGACCCAGGATGACGACACTCTTCCAATTCCGAAACCACCAGAGGATTGGACCTTAGATGAACCAGATGAAGAAACTGCAATGCAGGGTAAGGACAGTGACACTGACCCGGATTTTGAACCGTGCTCATCAGGCAATCCACATCTGATAACACAGTCCGAATTGAACGATTTGGTCAGAGATTTGGGTCTGTCTAAAGCAAAAGCCGAGCTGCTGGGTTCGAGACTGCAGGAATGGTGTTTGCTGTCACCAGGTACGAAAATTTCTGTGTTTTGATGCCGACATCATGATATAACCAAATTTTTCACACAAGTCGACAGTCTCTGTTTCTGTGACATTGAAGGATTGTTCTCGGCCTTGGGTTGTGATCACAACCCGAAAGAGTGGCGTCTCTTCATTGATTCGTCAATGTTAAGCTTGAAAGCTGTTCTGCTACACAATGGCAACATTTATCCTTCAGTACCTGTTGGCTGTGCAGCACACATGAAAGAAACGTATGAGAATATGGAACTGGTGCTGAAGCACGTCCAGTATAGCAGGTACAACTGGAATATCTGTGGAGATCTTAAAGTTGTTGCTCTGTTACTAGGACTGCAGCTCGGCTATACAAAGTACTGTTGTCTCATCTGTGAATTGGCACAGCCGTGCCAAAGAGTCACATTAATTCTCGACAGAACTGGCCACTCCGTAAAAAGTTAGTTCAAATACGTTATTGTCAGTAAACGTATAAACATATAAATACGTGATGCAGTAAAACCAAAACTATATTTGTGCATACCCAGTAGGTACCTGTCACAATCAGTAAAAACTTTTCAGGAAGCAAGACTTTAAAAAAAAATTGTTGTGCAGTGTAATGTGCCCGGAGAAAATGCAGGAATTCAACAACGTTTGCTTGTCCAGAAATGCAGTTGTGCGCCGAATTGAAGATTTGTCAGCTAACTTAAAACATCAAGTGTCAGATAAAGCTTGTGCTTTTGATTTTTACTCGATTGCACGTGATGAGAAGACTTTGTAATACAATAAATGAAAATCCATTAATGGAGAGCTGTGATGCTGTTTTTTCTTTAAGCATATTCAATTATGAAGCATTATTTACCGATATTTGATTGATTTTGCTAGCTTAATACACAGGAGGTGAGGCAATATACCTCACCTCACACTCTAGTGGGTGGCCCATCGTATATTTCTCTCTATGTGGCCCCCAGTGAAAAAAATTTGGACACCCCTGCCTTATATCGACAAAAGTCAACATCCGCCCTGAAAGCGTTAAACCATCCTGATGGAAGAAACCCACTGTTGGACTGAAATCGGAACCTCTGTTGCTGAAATAGCCATAATAAAATTAGAAAAAGTCAAAATGGGCATAAGCCGCCCCAATTTGGGGAGTTCATAAGAAAAGTAATGATATACTTTACGAGGTAGAAGCAGGCGAGATGTTAGTATTGGACCCGGTTGGGCCTAGGCCCACCCACTTTCCTCATTGGCCCAATTGAGGGTCATTGTCCTGTATTTAGTTAAACCCTCTTTATTGGTGATTCCAGCCAGGAGTCTTCTTGGATCTGAAGCAATAAGCTTCACACACCTGGGTATGGGGGATTTACCTCCATTCTTTTCTGCCAGTCTTCTCAAGTTCTGTCAGGTAGGATGGAGAACCATCAATGGAGAGCTACAGTATTTTCAGGTAAACCCGGAGACATCAGATTGGGTTTGATGTCTGGTTTCTAGCTGGGGCACTCAAGGACATTCACAGAATTGTCCCTGGGCAACACCTGCGTTGTCACAGCTTTGTCCAGTTTGAAGGTGAATCTTCAGCCCAAGCTGAGATCCCAATCGCTCGGCAGCAGGTTTTCATTAAGAATATCTCAGCGATTTTTTCCATTCAGAGACTGCGATAGGGCAGGGTGCATCCTGGGAGACCCTTGAACCTGCCACCTTTGATACCGTAATGGAGGATGAACCTAGTAGATGAGGACATATATATCATAGCAAGGGATGGGTGCAAAAATGTAACAGTGCTTTAATTAAAAATCCAAACAACCAAAATCAAAGTGTCCAAATAATGCAGTGCAAAAAAGTTAATAATTGAATAATTCATAAAAACAACTGATGGTGGAGGTTAAAAACAGTTCCAGTGAATAACCTCCATTAAAAACATTGAGGTTAAAAGCCAGAGACAGTCCCTTTAAAACCTGATGCCTCCTCCTGTTATCCTGTTCAGACCTTGCAGAAGGAGGAGATGCCCACCGACAGGTGCAGTCAGCCCTCATATCCTGGCTCAGGTCCCCATTGCCCAACCGCCAGCAATCCTGAGTCGCCACACTGGGCTACAAACGTCCTTGGCATCTACAGAAGACAGCCACTCCTACACCTTGGCAATCGCTCAGCAGAAGTGCCCTTTCTTCAGACTCGGGGTCCCGCAGTCCTGAAGCTCACTCCCGACCATCTGCCTCTCACTCTCTGCAGTATGGGCGCTGTCACTCTCACTCTCACTCTCTGTGTCTCTGCGTCTCTCTTCACCATTTAACCTCCATCTCTCCTTTGGCTGTCTTGCACTCACTGGTCAGTCTATTTTTCCTCCTTTTTTTCTTTCCTCTCTTTCTCTTTTTGCCATGGTGGTTCATTCATTATATTCCTCTGTGGACGTCTTGTCTCATCCATAGACAACGGAAAGCCAATGGAACATTCAAGACAGACCACATCCTCACATGCAGGCGTGCTCCGTCTCAATCACCCCATCAACTTCCTGTGTCCGCACACTAACGGAGATCGAGTCATCTATTTAATAATTTATTTGTTTGGCCATTCTCTATTAAGCCACGCAGCAACAGAGATCGAGCCGGCTATTTAATAATTTATTTACTTGGTCATTTTCTGTTAAGCTGTGCATCCGTGGAGATCGAGTCGGCTATTTAAGAATTTATTTATCTGGCTATTATCTATAAAGCCGCACACCCACGGAGATTGAGTTGGCTATTTAATAATTTATTTATTTGGCCATTCTCTATTAAGCCACACAGCAACAGAGATTGAGCCGGCTATTTAATAATTTATTTACTTGGTCATTTTCTGTTAAGCTGTGCATCCGTGGAGATCGAGTCGGCTATTTAAGAATTTATTTATCTGGCTATTATCTATAAAGCCGCACACCCACGGAGATTGAGTCGGCTATTTAATAATTTATTTATTTAGCCATTCTCTATTAAGCCGCACACCCGTGGAGATCGAGTCGGCTGTTTAATAATTTATTTATTTAGCCATTTTCTGTTAAGTCGCACACCCATGGAGATCGAGTCGGCTGTTTAATAATTTATTTATTTTGCCATTCTCTATTAAGCAGCACACCCATGGAGATCGAGTCGGCTATTTAATAATTTATTTATTTAGCCATTCTCTATTAAGCCGCACACCCGTGGAGATCGAGTCGGCTATTTAATAATTTATTTATTTAGCCATTCTCTATTAAGCCGCACACCCGTGGAGATCGAGTCGGCTGTTTAATAATTTATTTATTTTGCCATTTTCTGTTAAGCCGCACACCCACCAATCTAATCTTAACCTATTATGGGGGTGGGTACCTCAGTTACGGCCCACCGAGTGTCAATGGGGAAGTTGGCTGAACTGAATGCGTTGGCATGTGAATGTGAGTTTGCCAATCTCCCCCGGAGATGGAAGGCTATAACTACCACGTGCACCCACAGCCACCAAGCCTGACCAGACTGTTTTCTATTTTAAAAAGTACCCTAACTAAAAAGATTACAACATGCAAGCTTTCGAGGCGACTCAGGCCCCTTCTTCAGGCGACATGTAATACAGAAACTGCAGTTCCCTGTGTTTATATACACACCATAGGACAAGTAACAACTTTGGTAAATCTTTAGGTGAGACATTTTAAATGTAAAAAATGATTAGACCTCTTCAGGCTGATTACTGTAAAGTTATGTTAATAATCAACTGGAAGTCATGATGGAGTGAAATCTCAGCTTGTGAATAAATGCCAGCAATACAATGCTATGCTAAAATAACCTGCATAACCTTAGATAAAAACGACTGGCACCAATGAACAAGTGATTACCAGACAATGGAAATGTGAAATGTGCAGTTCCAAGTGCAAACGACCAAATGAAAACAGTGTGTACTTTAAAAATATTATCTCAAACGACATCCTGGTTTGTTTTACTAGCTCTGATTGTCCTGCCAGCAGCTATGCACAGAATGTCCAGGGTAGTGCACACAGGAAATCTACTGCTGATAGGAATGCAGTTGCCGTCTGGAATGAAATCCCACAAGTAAATGAACAAATACTTAAATGATTTACTAGCTACCGCAACTCCAAGATGGTCAGTTTGGGTTTAGTTGCATGTGTATGTACAGTATGTACGTAATAGTACCGTGGAGTCAGAAAGTCTTCAGACCCTTTAACTTTTTCCACATTTTTTGTGAAGTTGTGGCCTTGTGCTAAAATTATTTAAATGAATTTTTTCCCCTCATCAAGCAACACTCGATACCCCAGAATGACCAAGCGAAACGAAATTTTAGAAATGTTTGCAATTAAAAAACACAAAAAACTGAACAAGTATTCAGAACCTTTGCTGTGACACTTACCATTTGGCTTTTTGCATCCCATTATCCTTAAGATGTTTCTACCCCTCGTTTTGGAGTCCACCCTGTGGCGCACACACCCTGTCTATAGAAAGACCCACAGCTGAACAAAAACCAAGCCATGAGGTCGATGGAATTGCCCGCAGATATTGTGTGCCTTCATAATTTTTAAATGGAAGAAGTTTGGAACAACCACAACTCTTCGTAGAGCTGGCCACCCGCCCAAACGGAGCAAAAAAGGCCTTGATAAGAAAGGTGAAGAAGAACCTGATGGTCACTCCGACAGAGCTCCAGAGAACCCACGTGGAGATAGAAAAATCATCCAGAAGGACGTTCCATTCTCTTGCTTATCGTTGAGATGTTTCTACATCTTGTTTGGAGTCCACCTGTGGTCAATTCAAATGACTGATTAGGAAAGGCGCACACACACCTGTTGATAAAAGGTCCCACAGCTGAACAAAAACCAAGCCATGAGGTCGAAGGAATTGCAAGCAGAGATTATGTTGAGGTGACGGCTACGATGGTATTGATGGCATTGATGGTTCCTAAGAGCACAGTGGCCTCCATAATTCTTAAATGGAAGAAGTTTGGAACAACCAGAACTCTTCATAGAGCTGGCCACCCAGCCAAACGGAGCAAGAAGGGCCTTGATAAGAAAGGTGAACAAGAACCTGATGGCCACTCTGGCAGAGCTCCAGAGAACCCGCGTGGAGATGGAAAAATAGAAGGACATCCCATTCTCTTGCTTATCGTTGAGATGTTTCTACACCTTGTTAGGAGTCCCCCTGTTGTAAATTCCATTAAGTGAACTGATTAGTAAAGGCTCACACATTCTGTCTGTAGAAAGTCCCACAGCTGAACAATGGTCAAAGGAATTGCCAGCAGAGATTGTGTTGAGGTGACGGCTACAAAAAGTTCTTGCAGCATTGATGGTTCCTAAGAACACAGTAGCCTCCATAATTCTTAAATGGAAGACGTTTGGAACAACCATGACTCTGGCCACCCAGCCAAATGGAGCAATCTTAGGAGAAGGCCTTGATTAGTAAGGTGACAAAGAACCCGATGGTCACTATGGCAGAGTTCCAGAGAACCCCGTGGAGATGGAAAAATAGAAGAATGTCCCATTCTCTTGCTTATGGTTGAGATGTTTCTACACCTTGTTTGAAGTCCACCCATGGTCAATTCGATTGAGTGGACTGATTAAGAAAAGTGCATACACCCTGTCTATAGAAAGTCCCACAGCGGAACAAAAACCAAGCCATGAGGTTGAAGGAATTGCCTGCATAGATTGTGTTGAGGGTGACGGCTACAAAACGTTCTTGCAGCATTGATGGTTCCTAAGAGCACAGTGGTCTCCATAATTCTTAAATGGAAGAAGTTTGGAACAACCACATCTCTTTGTAAAGCTGGCCACCTGGCCAAACAGAGCAATCGTATGAGAAGGGCCTTGAAAAGAAAGGTAACAGAGAACCCACGAAGAGATGGAAAAATCTTCCAGAAGGACATCCCATTCTCTTAGTCATCATTGAGATGTTTCTATACCTTGTTTGGAGTCCAACTATGGTCCGCTCGATTGATTGGACTGATCAGGAGAGACACACACCTCTCTATAAAGGTCTAACAATTGAGTAAAAATCAAGCCATGAGGATGAAGGAATCACCTTGCAGAGCTGAGAGACAGGATTGTGCCGAGCAGCAAATCTGGAGAAAGCTACCAAAACATTCATTTAGCAATGAAGGATCCCAAAAGCATATTGCCGTCCATGTGATGACGCGGGTAAGCCTAACAGAGCAAAGTACTGAGATGTCCTTCATGAAAACCTTTTTCATAGTACTCTGGACCTCAGACTAGGTAGACGGTTCATCTTACAACAGGGTAATGACCTTAAGCACAAAGCAAAGACAACAGGTCTCTTAATGTTGTTGAGTTGTCCAGCCATGGCTTGGACCAGAACCCAATCGAACGTCTCTGAAGAGACCTAAAAAATGGCCGTCCACCAATGGTCTCCATCCAACCTGACAGAGGCTGAGAAGATCTGCAGAGAAGAATTTCAGCAAATCCCAATAATCCAGGTGATGGAAGCTTGTCACATAAAATCCAATCAGGAAGGCCAAAGGAGTTTCGACAGTCTTCACGTTGTCATTCTGAAGTTTTGAGGCTGCAACATATCCAAATGTGAAAAGCGGAAGGGTCTCGATACTTTCTGAATCCACTGCATGTGGTGATCTTGACACCCCTGTGTGGTCCTCAAACCTGGAACAAAGAGCACCCCGAGTCCAAACTTGAATGCTAATGGCTTTATTGTAGAAAAACCACATGCCAGTACATGGCAGTCTACCGTTTGAATACTACGAGATCAAGTGACTTGGTTAAGGTGACATGTTGAGTCTGTGGATTTGAATAGAGAGTGGCAACCTTCTGGAAGGTCACAGGCAATATCTAGTTTACATAGTGTGACAATTCTTCAAATGTTTTATAACAATAGTATAATCATTTACATTTTATTCATAAGTTCACAAAGTCATGGAGGTAGATCTGGCAACCATTTTAAGAAGGATATTGGGAAGGCTTAAAGAAAATTGGAGAGGAATATAGCAGATAAGGTGAAAGACAACCCTAAGAGATTTTTTCACTATTTTAATAGCAAAAGAACATTCAAGGAGAAGGTGAATAGTAAATAGGAATAGGAACAGGAATAGTAAGTAGGAATTAAAAAATACAGACAGTAAAACAGAGCCTTTTTGTGAGGTCTTCACAAGTGAGGAAATAGATAACCTCCCAGCGGTAACAGGGACTACTAAGGTGGTACGGATTGATTTGGATATTATAGAGAGAAAGAGAAGAGCTGCTCAGATTAAATTGGCTGAAATCAAACAAATCTCCAAACAAAATTCTCTAACATCTGAAAGGCTAATGTCAAAGTTCTTGTATGGATTTCTTTCACTGATTGTACTCGTTATCCCACAGGCTCGATATATCACATCTGATTGAATACCATCTCCCCATTTCCCTTGGACCAAGTTGTGTTTGTACCCTTGCTGTCACACTCCCCCTCTTTAAGGTAAAGGTAAACCCCAGGCCCCCTTTGAGCTGAATAAAGAAATCCGGAAACATATGGACACCAATGCAAGCGATGTGCTCTGGATATCTTATTCTCTTGTAGTCCCTTTTAAAGCTGGTTTGGCAGGACACTTAACAGGTTTTGCAGAGGACGGCAGTTCTCCCTGGCTTATAATATTTAATTTATTTATGCGTTTTTTTTTTTTATATATATCTCATGTCCCTCTGCTACAGTCTGGAAACCGTTCTGACAGGTTGCTCTAAATCCTTGCTATCTGTGAACTACATTGTAAGTGTTTGCTGAAGAAGATTGCAGGCTGCCAAGGCTATTTGTAAAGCTTTGCAGGCTTCCTGGACCCTTCTAAGCTATCAGGGCTTGTGAAGATCATCACCCTTCTGTATTCTTTGGACGGAACCCCAGTGGTTTAGTTCATTGCTGAAGAATGTTATTTTCTGGCCAGTATGTAGACAAAATTATGAATATTCTGTTTTCTCTTGACATAAGGATGATTTATATGCTTAAGCGTTTGTTTTCTTTTACTGCTTAAAGCAGTTAATAAGTGCTCCATTTGTTACATAAAACACAAACAGTCATATTCTGTATAAATAATGCATGACGTTGAATTTTACCGGACTAACCGAAAACATGTGTCACATATGCGTGTCAGAGGGTCACCGTCCAGGTTCCCCCCGGGTATGTTGTTCCACCCCGGACTGAGAGGGGGCGCTACTGCTAATGGTGTTGGCCTCTTTTTCCTCCACAGTACTGAGAAACCGCCCAGTGAGGGCAACTGACTCCGCCCCTTCCGGTCCCTGGAGCCATAAGAGCCCAACCCACTCCAGAAAGAGGTGTCACTTCACGACAAACAGACCAGAGAGAAGGAGCTCCTCTATAACTTAGAGAAACATATAAAATCACGTTAGTTAGAGGCTATTATTTTGTTCTGTTTTAATGCCAGCATGCGTTTGTTGCCATAATGGCAACATAATTTGGCGCCCCAAAATTTATTTTTGTTTTTAAGTCTGTTGTTCCTTCGGATGACCACACGTGTTAAGTATCTTGTAGGACTGGGTGGGCACACTGGTTAGTGCTGCTGCTTCACATCTTTAATGAACAAATCAGAGCACCAATAGGGCCCGCGTTTTCAAAATCTCCACTTTCACAACATGCATACTGCCATTCTGAGCCGCTGTGTACAGAAGTGTCCGACTCTGGAGAGCGTATTTAGAAGACTTCATGTTCTGGGAGTTCAAAGTGCTAGGGTAGTGTGAATGAAAGACAAAAATGGAGAGTAATGTCTGTAACAGTCGTGTGGACATAGTCGCAGAGCCGTAAGAACTGTGCCTCCCTGCAACTTCTGTTGTGTAATATTAAAATACATTTAAAAGGTCTGCTGTTTGTTCTTCTGGAAAGCTAACAATTATCTGAAGAGTAAGTTATGGAGCTAATGACATGTCCACTGTGAGGAAAATTCCTCAATTGATCATCCCTTTTGCACAAAGTATTTGCACACGATAAACCACCAATTTGAAATAAAATGTCTCGTGTGTAGTGATTTATCAGGGACGTCTGGTTTATACTAACTAGGAGTCACTGCTTGATACTGACAATGCCTGTGGAGCAAATGGCAAACAAAATCGGACCGTTCATTTGTCATTCTTGTGAAAGGCCGATTTTCAGCCAAAAACGTAACGTCATGCCGGTCAAATGTTGTGTCTTTTTTTAGTTAGTTTTGTATTGACCTTCTGGCTGTGGATTGAGTTTTACGCCGTCAGACTCACTTTAGCAAATACTGCATTTAGTGTTCATAGGCACTTGTTTGTTGGGATTGTATATAATCTATAAATAATAATGATTACAGGAACGGCATTGTAATATCCATCCATTTATTTATATATTTATATACCTAATGAGAATTCAGTCACATTCAGCCGGCCCTGTCTGCTATGTCCATCACCTGGCCAGTACACTTTATCTTGATTTCTCAATAGGACGTCTGAGAGCTTGGGAGCACTTAGGAAATTATGATACAAGATTCGTAAGGTTTATTGTCTTTCCAGTCATGCTAGTTGCATTATGTAATGCCTTTCAGACTTTAATGGATGGAGGCCCAGTCACAACTAAGGTTGCAGCAATGGTCGCATAGTCCAAGATGGGAGTTGGGCTGAAAAGTGTGGGACTTCAGACTTCATCGTAAACGGCTAAATGCCTGACTGTGTCAGTGTAGCTAGACCATTACGCCTTGAGGAAGTTGGAAAAAGGAACCATAAGACATTGGGGTACGATAAATAGAATAGGGGGTAACGAGAGGTACAACAAAAGAAGGGGAGATATCTAAGGAAGTGCAGGAAAGTAGGCTGAAGTGGTGTGGACTTTTGATGTGGATAGGCAATGAAAATGCAGGCAAAGACTGATGGGAGTGGAAGTGCAGGGGACGAGTGATAGGAAAAGGATTGATAGAGTGAGGAAACTTTGAAGGAAAAGGGATCGACTGGGGAGGAGGAGGTGAAGATCGGTCAGACATATCGACCTTTATAATGGAGATTAAAATTATCTTTGGAATCAAAGAGCAATGACCTGTGACTTCTAATGGCAGACATTTACCTCTCAGCAGACATGCAGCTCTTGGCCTTTGTTAAGGTAATAATTAATGATAATAATTTTTTTTGCATTTATATAGCACTTTTCTCACTACTCAAACCGCTCAGCAATTGCAGGTTAAGGGCCTTGCTTAAGGGCCCAACAGAGCAGAGTCCCTTTTGGCATTTACGGGATTCGAACCGGTAACCTTCTAAATGCCAGTGCAGATCCCTAGCCTCAGAGCCACCACTCCACCTAAGGAAGTCTGAAGTGTACACCATTCAGCAGAAGTGACCCATGGGCAGAACTGGTTAAGGTATTTTTTGCTTTCTATCTGATCTGTACTGTAAGGGGCAGGGGCAGGGGAAGGGGTAGTGACAGACCCATGGCCACTGTTGTGTTTGAGACATGAGTGATGAGTTCATGTCACATACTGTAGGTAAGTACGGCGGAGTTTACATGTAAATGAGGGCTAATCATTTAGCCCACCAATATAAAAGAACCTTAGAGGTTGAAGTACTTTGGAACAAAATAGAATCGTATGCCCACAGTCTGGTTAATCAATCCAACAAGTGGCAACGTGTTGAGTTGATCGCATGCGTATTTATGGCCTTTTGTTCGACAATCATGCATGTCACTTGGGCAATTTGTTCTTTTCTCGGAGCCACCATGTTAGGTTTTCAAGGGACAATCACATTTTTTGACACTGATGGACTTATTCATGAAGAGTTTGTTTCCTATGGGCAGGCTGTTAATACGTGGAACACCTCAGGAAAGCATCAGGTCGAAAAACACCCAGGGAAGTAGCGCAATGTTTACTTGTCATTTGTGAAACCCTACGCAGCGGCGGCCAGCAGAAGGAAATTGAGTCACTCAGCCCAAATATGTACAAGAATAACCGACAAAAAAAAAATAATAATAATGAGAATATACTGGAGGAATCTTCACGTTATTGTTTCTCACCAGTTCTTTTCATTTTCGACATTTCAGTGGCACCCAACATCCAGACCATCAACCCCCCCGTGGTTGCACCATGAATGGACCATAAGGTCTCACCCGGGTTGATGGGTTTATAGAAAAAAGAACTGAACCCATGAGATGGAACTATTTGCGGTTGAGTCTCATATACTGCTGCTTATTATTACAAAGAAGGAAATGAAATTCTCAAATATTATTTATAACAACATCCCAATTTTTGTATGCCCAATTATTTATCTTTGTGATTCAGCTAGATAATGATTCCGATTACACACCATTTCCTTTTCTCCGGTTTCAACAAGGGTTATTTATTTTGTTGTTGTTGTACAATTAGGCTCTCTGCCCATATCCACAACTCTCATCTCACATGTTGCATTAATTAATGCAAAGCCTGTTGTATCCTTAAAATGCCTCGGACATTTTCAATCAGATTACACCCCCCTTTATGTCTTTCATCCATGCAAGTCCCTCCATTTTTTTTTTGTTTAATTGTTAATTCTTAAGATTTTTAATTCTTAGGATATGTTTGGCAATACTCAAAAAGTAGATATGCCTGATGTTCTAGCCAAAGGTTCATCAGTGGCTTAAGTCCTCTTTGCTTGTATTCAGTTTGTGTGTTGTCCATTGAATTCGTTTTGTATTAACGACCTTACCTCTCAAAGACAGGTAACTGAATACACTTATAAATATTTTTGATATTTGATAATCTCTTTCCTTGCGTGTACCCTCTGCATTCGTCCTACGCTTTTTTTTGGTAGCTTTGTGTTTCTCAGCTTGGGTTGGTTGGTGCTTCCTCTCTCAATTGTGTTCCCGTAAGGCCTGCTTCACAGACTCTATGGGGCTGAGAAAGTCTGGTTTGTCGACTAAGATCCTCGGCAACTTTTACACCTGCATTGTTGAGAACATCTTGACCAGCTGCATCACCGTGTGATACGGCAACACTACTGCTATGGACCGCAAACGCCTGCAGAGAGTGGTAAAGACTGCTGAGAAGATCACCAGGACCCAACTGCCCTCTCTGCAGAGCATCTCCAACTGCAGAGCCCACAGTAGAACGGCCTCGACTGACCTGGTCACACTTCTACCCTCAGGCAGGAGGTATAGACTTATGAAATGCAGGACTTCAGGCTAAAGAACCCTTTCTTCCCCAAGGCCATTAGACTCCTAAATGACTGACTAGAGTTTATAACTGTGGTCCACCTCATTCTATCTACTCACACAATTGTATTGGACTTGTCCATCACACACCTACCTGCACATTACACTTTATACTTCTATTCTGTTCTTATACATTATGCTGCCTCTGTTACTTATTATCTATTTACTACTTATTATTTATGTTTGTCTTTATACGTTGGTTTGTTAACCATTGGCATTTGGTGTGGACAGCAAAGAAAGAATTTCATTATACAGGGAAATGTGTTTCCTTACTGTGCACAGGACAATAAACTTTGAAACGTGAAACTATTTGCGTTGATCATCATTTTTTGACTTTCATCAGTAGCAGATGGGTCCCCATTACCTAATATGAAAACATCATTTGTGTTCTTGCGAATGTCTCCTGTGCTTGAAGGTGAGACTCATCTTTCCTCGTACACCTCTTCTCAACATTCCTTGTGTGTTTCAGCCATAGTTGCCTTACGTGTACCCTTAGGGTTCCTCCATCTCCTTTTCTTGGTATCGTCATGTATCTCTGCTTGTGTTTGGTCAGGGTGCTTCCTTTCTCGATCACGCTCCTGTATAGACTGCCTCTCAGACTCGGCCATTTCGAGGTACTGAGTGATTTGGAAATTGTAGAGGGAGAAGTGTTGCTGAGATTAAATAGGCTAAAAATCAAACAAATCATCAGGACCGGATAATATTTACCATTGAGTTCTCAAGGAGTTTGGCGAGTACAAATATAAAACCTTGATGCTTATTTTTAAGAAGTCAATATGCACTGGGGAAATTCAGAAGAACTGGAAAATATCATTTATTATAACATTATATAAAAAGGATGACAGGGTAGCTCCAAATACAGTCATATGAAAAAGTTTGGGAACCCCTCTTAATTCTTTGGATTTTTGTTTTTCATTGGCTGAGCTTTCAAAGTAGCAACTTCCTTTTAATATCTGACATGCCTTATGGAGACAGTAGGATTTCAGCAGTGACATTAAGTTTATTGGATTAACAGAAAATATGCAATATGCATCATAACAAAATTAGACAGGTGCATAAATGTGGGCACCCCAACAGAGATATGACATCAATACTTAGTTGAGCCTCCTTTTGGCCTCTAGACGCTGTCCTCCTATAGCCTCTGATGAGTGTCTGATTCTGGATGGAGGTATTTCTGACCATTTTTCATACAAAATCTCTCCAGTTCAGTTCAATTTTATGGACAGCCTGCTTCAAATCATCCCATAGATTGTCGATGATATTCAGTTCAGGAGACTGTGACGGCCATTCCAGAACTTTCTACTTCTCCCTCTGCATGAATGCCTTTGTAGATTTCCAACTGTGTTTTGGGTCATTGTCTTGTTGGAATATCCAACCCCTGCGTAACTTCAAGTTTGTGACTGATACGTGAACATTATCCTGAAGAATTTGTTGATATTGGGTTGAATTCATCCGACCCTCGACTTTAACAAGGGCCCCAGTCCCTGAACTAGCCACACAGCCCACCCCACAGCATGATGGAACCACCACCAAATTTGACAGTAGGTAGCAGGTGTTTGTCTTGGAATGCGGTGTTCTTCTTCCTCCATGCAAAGCGCTTTTTGTTCTGACCAAATAACTCAATTTGTGTCTCATCAGTCCAAAGCACTTTGTTCCAAAATGAATCTGACTTGTCTGAATGAGCATTGGCATACAACAAGCGACTGTTTGTGGTGTGAGTGCAGAAAGGGCTTCTTTCTCATCACCCTGCCATACAGATGTCCTTTGTGCAAATTGCACTGAATTGTAGAACGATGTACAGATACACCATCTGCAGCAAGATGTTCCTGCAGGTCTTTGGAGGTGATCTGTGGTTGTCTGTAACCATTCTCACAATCCTGTTCATATGCCGCTCCTGTATTTTTCTTGGCCTGCCAGACCTGCTGGGTTTAACAGCAACTGTGCCTGTGGCCTTCCATTTCCTGATTCCATTCCTTACAGTTGAAACTGACAGTTTAAACCTCTGAGATGGCTTTTTGTAGCCTTCCCCTAAACCAGGAGACTCAACAATCTTTGTTTTCAGATCTTTGGAGAGTTGCTTTGAGGATCCCATGCTGTCATTCTTCAGAGGAGAGTCAAAGGGAAGGAAGCCCAACTTGTAATTGACCACCTTAAATACCTTTATATCTCATGATGGGACACACCTGTCTATGAAGTTCAAGGCTTAACAAGCTCATCAACCAATCAGCATTGAGCAGTGACAGGCATTCAAATCAGCACAACGACAAGGGGACCCACATTTGTGCACAGCCAGTTTGTCACATTTGATTTAATTTCATGCAACTAAATACTGCGTCACTAAAAATCGTCTGTGCATGTGTCAATCAATCCTTTTAATTATATCCTTAATTACAGAGCAAAAAACGTGAATGTGAATATCGTGACATCCAGTAGGGCCGCAGTAACGAGTCTGAATTGCAGTCTTCTCAGTGTGAGACCAGAGAAAACAACTCATTGAACTCCTTCCTTCGAAAGGAGTCAAGAAGGAACTGAATCCAGGCTATTTTTAAAAATGCATCGCTATGGTCGCTGCATGAGTCCTGATGAAATCTCCTGGCTACGCGGCCAACTGTTGGATCAAAGATTTCCAAAAGCGAATCACATTGAGGGATCCAGACTCCCAAGTTCTTCTCTTTCAGGTTGATTGCAAATGCTAAAGCCTGGTGCCTTGTGAAATTGCTGCTCCTGATTAAGGTCGGGGATGTAAAACAGGAGACGGATGTTATTTACTTCACAGCACACGTAGGACTAAACCTATTTATAAAACACAAGAAAATTATCAAGGGCTTGTTTACGGATTCACGGGCGGCTCATGTGGACGTTTAAGGTCCTCCATTAAGGAAATAAAAAAAATGAAAAGATATGCTAACTTACTTTAGTGTGGCACTTATTGGGGGAAAATAACACATTTTTATGTCATGATTGCATTAGTTGCACTGGCATTAAGAACCAAAATTTAGTGCAGGCCAGGAAAATGAGTAATTCATCGACTAAAATGACCCCCCGGGCTCCATATGTGCCACACTAAGAGGAGGTCAAGTAAAGTACACATGTTCACCGATTCCAAAGTCTGTAAAGATACCGTAAAGTATCCGCGTACAGTCTGTGAAATCTGAGACCGTTTTAACATTTTGCTTAGGAGGCACACAATGCCAAGACCACCACTGGATAAATAAGAAATTGCTACATGGATGTGAAGTGATTGGTTGTGGTTGGCAAACCATGTAGACATCTGTTGCAAAACATCAAGAGTATTACCAGCCGGAGTGGAAAAAAAAAGAAGGCCTTCTGTATACTCTGGACATGAAGGGACCCTTAACCCGCAGTTGCTGCAGGGGCGCTGTACAATGGCTGACCCTGCGCTCTGACCCCAAGGGCTATGCGAAAAAATAGCAAATTCCTGATACAAGAAATTGTATGAGGAGAATAAACAATTATTTCAATTTCTGGACTTTTCTGCTGTCTCTCTTTCTTCTTTCCAGCAAAGGTTATTCTCTCTAGGCACAACTGCTGCAAAATTCGCCTTAGCCTTGTGAAAGATCAGCCCGGCAACTGACAGACACGGACTCCAGATGTCCCAAAAACACGCACTATTTATTTTGATCTATCAAGTACACACAATACTGTGCACAAACCTCAAGGGTCAGTCCTTTGTCCTTCTCTTCAGCCGCCTTCCACTCCTCTCTCGCAAGCTTTGTCTTCTCCCTCCCGACTCCGGCTCCTCGAATGGAGTGAGGGGACCCCTTTTATCCTGCCCCAGATGTGCTCCAGGTGCTCTGTGATGCTCTTCTGGCAGCACTTCCTGGTGAGGCAGAAGTGCTGTTGTCTTTGGCTCAGGAACCATCCAGGTGTCCCCTGGTGCCGACAACGAACCCCCACAGAGCTGAGCTTCCCGGCTCCGTGGTCCTGATGGAATCCAGGGGGGCTGCCCTCTTATGTCCAGGGGGAGTTATTGCCCCTCTCCCGGTCCTTCCGGGTTCTAGGCGTCCCGGTAGGGCTAGATCCCTAGCCTTCTGTTACAGCCTCTTGCTGGGAATTTCCCAGTTTGTTATCTTTTGATTTATGGAAAAACCTTCTTTTTTAATTTTATTTTGCTTGAATTATCTTTAGCATGGATTAATGGTTCATCTAGCACCTGTTGATCGAGCTGCCCTATGGGACATCCCCTCAAGGTTGCTGGATATCATGAGCAGCCTGTAGACTGGTAAGGTGAGTGCTGTGCAGAGTGGAGGCAGAAACTCTGTGTTTTTCCCAGTTGATTCCAGGCTCTGTCGGGGGTCTGTTCTGCTCCTACTCTGTTCAATGCTTGCATGGAGAAGGTGTTGGGCAGGATCGTGGGGTCCAGTGGGTGTGGAGTATCTGTTGGTGAAGAAAGATTCACGGATCTGTATACTGTGATCTTCATGAGGTCAATGGAGGCTCTGATCAGGGTTCTGGAGAGGCTGAACGAAGAGGCTGAGGGTCTGGGCTTGTGAGTGTCCTGATGAAAACCAAAGATCCAGGCCTTTAATGACCTCTTGGGCACAGCCATCAGCAGTGTGTCTTTCTGCAGAGAGAGTATCAACCTCATCGAGAGGTTTACTTACCTCATTAGTGACATTCATGTGACTCTGGTGACTCTTCCTATGAAGTCAGTAGACGAATTGGGAGAGCATGTGGGGTTCATGAGGTGACTGGAAAGGGGTGTGTGGCGCTCCCGATATCTCTGCAAAAGGACGAAGGTTGAAGTCTTTAGAGTCCTGGTGCTTCCTGTTTATGAGACATGGACGCTATCCAGTGACCTGAGATGAAGACTGGACTCCTGTGTCTCTTCAGAGAATCCTTAGGTCCCGCTGGTTTGACATTGTGTTGCTCATGGAGTCCCGAATGAGGCACATGACCTGCATTGTGAGGGAGCGTCAGTTACGGCACTATGGCCATGTGACACGATTCCCTGAGGGTGACCCGAGTGGCTGGATCAGGCCAAGGGGACACCCACGTAACACCTGGCTGCGGCAGATAGAGGATCATTTCCAGAGGGTGGGATGCTGCCTGGGGGTTTGCCAACCGGGATCCTGAGCTTTTTCTCTATGTGGTGGGTGCGGCAGCACGCTTGTACCAGTGTATGCCCCCCAACCTGACCTGACCTGACCTGAACCTAGCACCTGTATGTTAAACTGGCAGTCAGCCTGACAACTTGTCCTAAGTCATATGGAGGAAACCGCATACCAAAATATGTTTAGGTTCTTTCTTTCTTTCTTTCTTTCTTTCTTTCTTTCTTTCTTTCTTTCTTTCTTTCTTTCTTTCTTTCTTTCTTTCTTTCTTTCTTTCTTTCTTTCTTTCTTTCTTTCTACTCCAGGGCTATCTTTGTTTATATAAGGCCAGGGGTGGGTGGGGTCTTGGGTGAGGGAGTGGACGCCATGGGGTCGGTGTTGTTTTATTGGTATACTAACAAAATTCCTGTGCTTCGCAGAGGAGAAGTAGTGTGTTAAAGAAGTTATGAAGTAACACGATTGTCAATGTAATTGTTGTAGGCTTATTTTAATATTGACAGTGAATTTGATGATTGTAACGAAAAGGCAGGAGTCACCAGCAGGAAGACATGAAGCAAGGCCAACAATAACAGGCTTGAAGCGGTGGAGTAAAGAAGAAGGGAGCAGTGAGCACAACGAACAGGTGAGGAAAGTAAGGAAGCGAGTGAGGAGGCACATGAGGGCGGGATGTCGTTAATGTATACAAGCAGGGAGCCAACCACGTGGTAGGTGCGCGGAAAAAGGAAGGGGGGCGGCCATGAAATAAATCGTCTGTTAACGGAAATAAGGAATGAAACCGCCAAAAGGAGAGGTCAGTTCCGAAAGTTCCTTACGGCATAATGGTGAGAACCACCAAAAAGAAGATGTTATTTTCGAAAGTTCGTTACGGGGCACGGCGCGAAATGAAACATACTTAACGTTTGTAAGTACAGTGTAAAGGATGAGAATGGGAAATTTGGCCTTCCTACGTATATTGGAAGTCACAGAAATAGTGAGGAGGGGTTTCCCCTATCTATATATACAGTTTAGGGGGTACACCCGTTTCCCCCCCCCCCCCCTTAGATGTTGTAATAGGACATGAAACATACCCAACTTTTGTAAGTACAGTACACTGCAAGGAATGAGCATGCGGAATTTCATCTTCCCACCTTTATGGAAAGTGGGAGAATCAGTGAGGAGTCAGTGAGGGCTTTGCCTTTTATATGTAGAGGTATAATGTACTTTTTAATGTGAGCTTTTGGAATTGTTTATACTTTGTTAATAAAAATTTGATCACAAAGAAACAACAAAACAAGGCAGCAGCACTAATTCTGCACCATTGTGGCTGAAACGTGACACATGCAGATTCCCCATGGACTGTTACCAAAACGCTGGCTCCATAAAGCAGCAATGCCAACCACTGTGCTACCATTCCATGAAATTAAAAAACAAAGAAAGTAGCAGTTCAACCAAGTGCTTCAACAGTTCCCGGAATCCTCCAAATCCAGCTGTCTGTTTTTCGCTTTCTAAAGTCCGCAAACTTTTACAGCAGCTGTAAGATATTTTCTACACGGAAAAAGCACAAGACGCTGAGTATTTACATGATGCCTTGCCAGTGAGGCTCGAGAATGGAAAGTGCTGCACTACTCAGAGAGCAGTCATGACAAATTCAAGTGGTGCGGAATTGAAAGACACTAGAAGCCAGATTGCGCTCGGGCTTGCCAAAGTAATTTAGCATCTGGACTATTTACTGAAATGAGTGATCTTACTCTAAATAGAATGTGCCATCGTACACATTGGGGCTGGGAGATAAAGCAAAATTTCCTCAAAACTGAACTTCATTTCATGAAATTTTTGGAGGCAAGCAAGTTGCAACCCAGGAATCGTAAACCCCCTGAGAGAGAGCCATGGAGCGATTGCTGCCTCAATTTGTCTATGACTAATTACAATTGTATGCTCTTAGCCAGACCCCTGTTGTTTTTATTTTTGTTCGATGGGCTGCTTCATTCTCGATGCATGCGAATTTCTGGGCAGATTTTGAAAATGCAGAAAATACTAAGGATATGCCTGTTTTATTAATCTGTAAAACTGAGTACAGATCCCCTGAGGGGGACATGGAGTCATTTATTATTTTCTGGTGTCGCACACGTGGAAGTAGGATGAAGCTGTATGGACTGAGTGAGGGTAATTCCACGCTGGGTCAGGGGATGGTGAGGTGCTCTAAACCTTCATTCTGTTATCTCTGCAAGCCAGACATGGGAAAGCCTGTCTGACTCGTCCCTGAAGACGTTACTTCAGGTTCCGGCGCCTAGAAGAATGTCACTTCTGGTTATGGTGCCTAGAAGAATGTCGCTTCCAGTTGCGACGTCAGAAAAATGTCACTTCTGGTTACGACATCAGAAGAATGTCACTTCCAGTTCCGGCACCTAGAAGAACGTCATTTCTGGTTACAATGTCAGAAGAATGTCACTTCCAGTTACAACATCAGAAGAATGTCCCTTCTGGTTATGACATCAGAAGAATGTCACTTCCAGTTCTGGTGCCTAGAAGAATGTCACTTCCGGTTACGATGTCAGAAGAATGTCACTTCCGGTTCTGGTGCTTAGAAGAACGTCACTTCCGGTTCTGGTGCCTAGAAGAACATCACTTCTGGTTATGACATCAGAAGAACGTCACTTCTAGTTCTGGTGCTTAGAAGAATGTCACTTCCGGTTACGACGTCAGAAGAACGTCACTTCTGGTTACGACATCAGAAGAATGTCACTTCCGGTTCTGTCACCTAGAAGAACGTCACTTCTGGTTCTGGTGCCTAGAAGAATGTCACTTCCAGTTACGACATCAGAAAAATGTCACTTCTGGTTACGACATCAGAAGAATGTCACTTCCAGTTTTGACACCGTGAAGAACGTCACTTCTGTTTCTAGTGCCTAGAAGAATGTCACTTCCAGTTACGATGTCAGAAAAATGTCACTTCTGGTTACGACATCAGAAGAATGTCACTTCTGGTTCCGGCACCTAGAAGAACGTCAGTTCTGGTTACAATGTCAGAAGAATGTCACTTCCGGTTACGACATCAGAAGAACGTCCCTTCTGGTTACGACGTCAGAAGAATGTCACTTCTGGTTCTGGCACCTAGAAGAACATCACTTCCGGTTACGACGTCAGAAGAATGTCGTTTCCAGTTCCCGTGCATCACTTCCGGTCTTGACGTTTAAAGCCGCCATCGTAACAACCCTTCGGCAGTTCTGGTTTGGACTCCCTCTAAGACACTACTGTCTTGTTTTCAAAACCCATTGCAGCCAGGGATATTATACGGGTGGCTGCCCCAAACCTTTTTTAAGCGTGTTGAGTCTGATCATTTCACACTGGGAAACAACCCGATGTGCACCACTTCCTATCTTGTGATCATGTACTCCATTTGTAGAAGTTGTAATAATGAGACAGAGAAAGAGAGATTAAAAATCTTTGGGGCACCATGAGGACCAACCCCTGTATATTTAAATAAAAAGCATGGTATAGTGAGCTATGAAAGAAAGAAAACGTCAAAACGACGCCAGTCTCTGTAAGACTGATTCAAGATGGCGTTGCTAGGGCCTAAGCAGGAAGAGGCGGGTCCAGGCGGGTGCTATCCGAGGTGTTATGGTTGTCAGTCTTTCGGAGAATAAGAGAAAAGGCATCAGTCGACAGCGCTCTCTGGCTTTCTGGAGGAATAGTACAATTATCCGAGCCCTTAAACCGTCCCCTATTTGCAAGCATGTGACAAAGCTAATAAAAATAACTTAATGTTTTACACATAAGGTGACACCTGTTAAAATGCAGGATTCAACCACTTTAGCTTAGGGGCAGCTTGATTGTCCTGGTGACCCAGTGTTTGATTTTAAATGTTGTGAGTGCCACAGAGGACAGACAAGCAGCCCAGCTGGACGACTGCATGACTTTGAGATAAAATGGAAGGTGCCAGGGGATGGACAGGCAGAAGCTGGAGGCCAGGAGCAGTTCTGTCCACCCTACATTAGGTGGCAGTGGTCCTCTGGAGGTGTTGCAGCTTGGACACCTGCAGGAGTTCATGGGAACTGGAGTCTGGGATGTGCAGCCCAGTCAGAGTCCCTGGGTGTTGCAAGTGGGCACTGTTCTTGGGGGACTAACCTGGTTCTACAAACAATACAATTTATTTTTGTATAGCCCAAAATCACACAAGAAGTGCCGCAATGGGCTTTAAAAAGCCATGCCCATTGATAGCCCTCCAGCCTTGACTCTCTAAGAAGACAAGGAAAAACTCCCAAAAAAACTCTTGTAGGGAAAAAATGGAAAAAACCTTGGGAAAGGCCATTGAAAAAGAGACCCCTTTCCAGGTAGGTTGGGCGTGCAGTGGGTGTCAAAAAGAAGGGGGTCAATACAATACAATACAAAGAACAGAACAAATCCTCAATTCAGTATAAAAATAAAAATTTTACAAGTATGGAGCAGAATTTAACAGTAGATGATATCCCATAATATGATTTGGATTTGTTCAGAGTCCCGGAGACCTCGGCCATCAAGCTGCCTCCCCCTATTGGCCAGTCCACAGCTAAGTCAATGCTGGGCCAGCCAATCCGATGAAAGGACCCCACTACCCAACCCAAAATCAGTGATGACTTTACGTTAGGCAGGCAAAACAACTTGGCAGGTGGGCTGTGGCACCAAGTGCCACATTTGAGTACCGAGAAGAGAAACAGAAATGGTGAGAGTTAGTAACAAATTCTAATGATCATGTTACTTCTGTTTTAGTGCTAATGACTGACAACAGAGATGCAGTCTGCACAGTTAATCAGCAGCTCTAGTCAGGGTGTGCTAAACTGAAGTGGTGAGTCTTCAGCTAGGATTTAAAAGCTGAGACCGTAGGGGCATCTATTTTAGTAGCAGGCAGACCAGTCCACAGTTTAGGGGGTCCTGTAACTAAAAGCTCGACCTCCCACTGTTATTTTATTAATCCTTGGAATCCTAAGCAGACCGGCATCTTGAGATCTTAATGTGCGCTCAGGTTTGTAAGTCATTGTAAGTTCAGACAAGTAAGCCAGACCTCGGCCATTTAACACTTTATGTTAAAAGGAGGAACAAACAACCCAAAGGTACTCCCCACAAGTCATGCTGGGTCACCCATGAGCTGTTCTGGATCTAATATAACAGGAGCCCACTGCCTTACCTCGGGGAGTCCGAGTTGGGAGAGAGTGGTCAACACTCAACTGGAGGCAGAAGGAGAGAATAAAACTTTATTGCTTGTGTGTTTTTTTTGGGCCGTGTTTCACTGTTTATGTGTGTGGTGGGTAACAAAATCTATTATTTGAACCTATGACTCTGTTGGGTATTATTTGATCTGGGGTTTGGGGCTCAGTGGCAACTCCAGCAGTTTACAGCACACAGAAAGTACTCAGACCCCTTCACTCTTTATCACGTTTTGTTATTCTGCAGCTTTTTCTTGCTCAAATCATTCCAATGCTATGTCTTCCTCCCCAAGCAATACCCCATAATAATAACAACGCAGAAGCAGGACTGTAGAAATTTGTACAAATTTATTAAAAAGTAGAAAACCGAACTGTTCCTTCGACAGACAGAAAGTAAGCCTGAAAACCAGGAATGAAAATAACCAAGAAGTGCACTTTACATCTTTTTAGTTTTTCCAAACATGGATACCAACACGTCGCATAATGTGACACTGACAACGTCACATCAGAACACGCTGGAGGTTTGTGACCCACATGAAAATTACAAATTGGTGCCTGCCTGTCAAAATGCAAAATGGCCCCGGGAGACGACATCAAAAACTTACATCTTCGTCAGAAACCAAAATAAATGTCTGAATTATTTTCCTTAACATCAGAAACCCCGGCGTAGCCACCAAGAAGACTCAAAAAGAAGTCAAAATAAAACAAATTTATTATAGAACACCAATCACAATAGGATGGAGACTCTTGGTGGGCACGATTATCAGGTCTCGCCAGAGATATTCAATTGGGTTCAAGTCCAGACTCTGGCTAAGCCACTCAAGGACAAGTTAGCCTTCTCTCTTCTTACGCTCCTATCAGCGCTTCTTGGATCCACGGGATGGTCGATCCAAGTCCTGCACTCCCACACAACTGTCCAGCACTGACACCCCTCAGAGCCCCATTAAGTATTTGCTCCCTCGTGAGGCCTGACCGCTGTGCCTCCTCCTCGCCACCGCACGTACTCGCTCTTCTAATATTGCCTTGTCTTTCATCCTGTCACTCTTCTCCCCTGTTCTGCTCGGACTCTCTTTTTAAATGTTGATGGGTGTTGCTGCTTAATTACGTGCCCAGGAATGCCAACGAGGCCATCGGTCGACCCGTATGTGCATGCACATTGTCACACGTGTGCGCATAGGTGATAGCTGAAGGGCTCCAGTGACTGTAATTATACCGCCACACCAGGGGGTGGTGCTGTGTTTTCATGCCTTTCTCTCTTCCTCCCTCTGCCGACCGGATGATTGACAGCTAGGATATCGCTGACATCACTTGCGGTGTTCATCCACCTGGACCCGCCTCTTCTTGCTGGGAGGACTGAAAACCCGAGGCTCCTCCATCTTTGCCAGTTCCATTCTGAACTCTTGTCTGAAAAGACCTTTTCACTGTTTGTGTACCGTATATATTCGCGTTTAAGTTGGGTCTTGTAACCCAAAAAAACGATCGTAAAATCAGACTCCAAATTATATGCCCGTTCAAAAATACGACACTTAATTTTTTTTTTTTTTTTTACTTGCTTCCTCCAATCTCATATTAGTTTCTCAGACACATTGAGTTTTGTTGCAGCAGCGCAGTTACCGATTTCTTTCACCAGATCAGCGACTTTTAATTTAAAACCAGCTTCATATTTTCTTCTGATCGAACGTTCCATCATAGATGAGGGATTGAGGGTATGAGATACAAAAAACACAAATCAGTGCAAACATTACTTCTGAATAGTTTGGGTATTACCATATGGTCAATGCATAGAAAAAAAAGTCTATTGAGAGAGTCCGTGGAGACTCTCTCATGTGAGCGTTAGCATATCGTAATCTCTTGGACCAATAGCATGAGTTTTCCGCATTCGACATTATAAAATACCGGAAATTATACGGTGTGATGGATGTGCGGCAGCTCCACCCGGTCGACACATCCAGAACGCTAGATGAAGACTTCCCTGCAGATTAGCGGTGCCCCGGATTCCCGCAGGGCACCATGGGAGATGGAGTTCGGCTTCACAGCCCTGCTGGGTGCCGTGGATGCTGCTGTGTGGGGCAGCAGGGAGACGCAGGGATTTTTATTTCCCATATAGCCCGGAGGTACTCCCTAATCATGGGAAAGGAAGAACAGAAGTACTTCTGGGCTGAAGAAAAATACAAGTCTTCATCTGACCCGGAAGTGCTATTGAATCACATGGACAGAAGGACAGGAGCAATTCCAGGTCAAGGACTATATAAAGGACTATGGGAGACCCAGTAAGCCGAACCGGAGTTGGGAGGGAGTGTGACAGAGCTGCTGGGAGGAGAATTATTGTATTTATTGATGGTGTTTATGGTGGTGGAGGTGCTTTGGGGCACTGAAGAAAATTAAAATACTTCTGGGTGCTTTTAAACCTGTGTCTGCATCTGTTTGTTGGGAAACAGCGCCCTCAAGTGTCCGACTATTGACAATGGTAAAAATCAAGCCCCGACTTATCCACGGGAGAACTGAAACGTGAGTATACGATAATTTTTCATTGCGATCCAAGTATACGGGGTTCCGGGTTGGACCCCAAATCTTTTTTTTTTTGTTGTCTTGTCATTCTCTTGCAACATGAGCCACTCTGTCACACTACCACACACTTGCACCCCACAACCTCAGCTTGACCGCACTGCTTCACTAAGACATTGAGCCACCACGGACCTCACTTCACGATAGTCCGCAGATTAAAATAAAATGTTGGAAAAACTGTGGAATATGTCAGGGTTTAAAGAAGGAGTGAAGAGATAAGCAAAGGACTAGGCAGACTTAAATGCAACGCACAATGCGGCCACCAGAGGGCCTTACACTGTGCACACCAAGACATGACAACAGCCCGAGTGAGACATACTCTCTTTGTATTACTTTTAAAAATGAAAGAAAAAATATTATTCACAAAGGCATATCTCTTATATTTGAAAATGTTTAAGAAAGATAAAGCACTTGGATTACTTTACAGTTTAATGCATTATAATCATCACGTGCTAAAATCATCGTCAGCTCAGTTTTCATGCGTCTTGCCTCCGCGTACAGTGCAAAGAAAAGAAAAAGGTCAAATTTACCTTACTGTTTGTTTTATTTGTACAGTACATATTCCTTTAAATTCTTTAATGCAAGAAGAAAAGTATCTTTTGTCTCCAGGAAAGTGTCGAGACAATTTGTATTAAAAGTAAACCACAAAAGTAAACCATTTTTATGAATACCTGAGGTTAACCACATAAAAAAATATGGCTGCCTTTTGTTGACTGGAAAAGCAAAATCAACAGGGGAAAAAAATATTTAAGGAAATGAAAAACTTTAGAATAACAAAGTGAAAGAAAGATTTTTATACATGCAGAGAGAGTGTGGACCTCGTTGAGAGGTTTACTTACCTCGGCAGTGACATTTGTGTCTCTGGTGACTCTCCCTATGGAGTCAGTAGACGGATTTGGAAAGCATGGGGGGTCATGAGGTCACTGGAAAGGGCTGTTGTGGCGCACCCAATATGTCTGCCAAAGGACGAAGGTCCAAGTCTTTAGAGTCCTGGTGCCTCCTGTTGTGAGACGTGGACGCTATCCAGTGACCTGAGATGAAGACTGGACTCCTTCATGAGTGTCTCTTTGGAGGGTCCTTGGGTCCTGCTGGTTTGACTTGGTGTTGCTCACAGAGTCCCGAATGAGACACATGACCTGCATTGTGAGGGAGTGTCAGTTATGACATTACGGCACTATGGCCGTGTGGTGCAATTCCCCGAGGGTGATCAGGCTCGCAGAATCCTCATTGTTGAGTACCTGAGTAACTGGACCAGGCCAATAGGTCTCCCACGTAACACCTGGTTGCGGCAGATAGAGGGTCATTCCCGGAGGAAGGGTCTGCCTGGGGGGTTTTGTCGTGTAGTTAGTGTGGCAACACGCTGTACCAGTGCAGGCTAACCAACCTGACCTGAACCTGATACAATTTTATTATACACTAACTGTGTAAGCCTGTCCTGTAAAAAGCCTGGGGTCTTAAAAAGAATTGAAATCCATCCATCCATCCATTATCCAACCCGCTATATCCTAACTACAGGGTCACAGGGGTGTGCTGGAGCCAATCCCAGACAGCACAGGGCGCAAGGCAGGAAACAAACCCCAGGCAGGGCGCCAACCCACCACTGGGCACACACACACCCACACCAAGCACACACTAGGGACAATTTAGGAATGCCAATGCACCTAACTTGCATGTCTTTGGACTGTGGGAGGAAACCGGAGTACCAGGAGGAAACCCACGCAGACACGGGGAGAACATGCAAACTCCACGCAGGGAGGAACCAGGAGGCGAACCCAGGTCTCCTAACTGTGAGGCAGCAGCGCAACCCACTGCGCCACCGTGCCGCCCTTGGCTAGAATTATGTGTTTTTAATTTTATTATTGATTTTTAAAGTTTGTCCTGTTTGACTTCTACGTAGGCAGAGCCGGGGTATTTGTATAGTGTGGTACGCGGCTGGCATCCATGCCCAGCCAGGATGCCCCTCAGATACAGTGCCAACATTTGGCCTTGGAGAGTACCAACCTTCCGCTTGGCTAGAATTATGTGTTTTTAATTTTATTATTGATTTTTAAAGTTTGTCCTGCTTGACTTCTATGTGGGCAGAGCCGGTTGGGTTGGGGGGGTGTTTGTATAATGTGGCACGCGGCTGGCATCCATGCCCAGACGGGACTCCTGCACTGTATCTTCAGGGAGAGCAGCCCTGGATGGTGCAATACCTCCCCCTGGACGCTAGATAGCCGCCCCCCTGGGTTGGAGAGGTGCCTCGGGCGCCCGCAGGGCTCCACCGGAGTTGGAGTTGGATGCAGCCCTGTTGGGTCCCACAGGCACCGTCAGGGGTTGCTGTAGCTGGGACTCCTGTGCCCCTGTGGGCCACGTATGCACCACACCAGGAAGTGCAGCCAGAACAAGCCAATCAAGCACCTGGAGCACTTCCGGGTGAATTATAAAAGGGACCAGAAGCCACCACTCTTAGAGCCAGAGTTGGGAGGTGGAGGACAAAGCTAGACGGGAGGACTGGCGGTGCCAGAAGAGTGTGTGTTAAATTAAGTGCTTTTAGGACTGTGTATTGCCTGTGGGGTTCACGGGGAAGATGTGCCCCACAGGTGAAGAAAAATAAAAGTCTTTGTGCTTTTACACGTGCGTCAGTGTGAGTCTGTGTCAGGTCGGGCGCAATATAGCACCTTTTGCCACAATAGCTAGTTGTGTATAATTAACAATATGCTAAAAGCTGCCTAATAATCTGAGAATATTTAAACAATTTGAATGTAAATACACAGAGACTGCCTGAACGGCCTGCCCTTTGACCTGCAATTAGACTGTCAGTACAATACAATACAATACAATTTATTTTTGTAAAGCCCAAAATCACACAAGGAGCGCCACGATGGGCTTTAACAGGCCCTGCCTTCTGAGAGCCCCCTAGACCTGACTTTCTAAGAAGATAAGGAAAAACTCCTATAGGGAAAAAATGGAAGAAACCTCAGGAAAGGCACTTCAATGAGGGACCCCCTTTCCAGGTGGGTCGGGCGAACAATGGGTGTCAGAACAAAGGGTCAGTCTGTCCAGGCTTTGCTCCCACCCAGCCCTGCTTTCGGTGTAACTCACTAAAGGACAGGCCAAGACATCCCGCATACATGTTTGTCCATTACCACATTTATTTCATTAATCATCTGGGTATTTTTTTGTTATCTAAACTCCTTTTCCTTATCGTTTCATGCGCTTTCAGCTGACTGCCCCCACTTGTTGAGCAGATGTTGCCCCTGAGACACATGAGACGTGTTCCTAATCTAGGAGCACAGGATCGGATTAGTGGACCCACAGACGAGGGATGAAAATTACAACTTGACATAATAAAAGAAATGTGAGTTGTTGTTTCCCTCGTCCCCCTCGTAAATGATGAAAGCAGACATTAGGGGGGATGCTTTCATTTGAACTCGTGTCGGCATGCTGAAGAAGACATGCTGGATCGTGCGGGACGAACTCTCGGTTTTTCTAATTAACTCTTTTAACCTTTTTTGAATATATCACTTTTTTTTCTCCTCACCGTGTCTTTACGGCATTGTGTTTGAAAAGATCATGCGGAGGGCAGATGTCGTTAATGTTTTCACTCGTTCCTGCGGGCAAAACAGATCAATCAATCGTGAAGTGGCGGCAAGCACTAAAGGAGGAAACGCCTGCGCTCGATGTTTTTTGCTGTGTTTCGTCCTTCGACGGTTATGACAAATGAAATCATTTCTGCTAATTTGGGGCAAATCAAGTGCCCTGGCTTAGAATCCCACCTCTGGTCACTCGCGCCATGTCTGTATGAGGAAACCCCAGAGCTTGGTGTTCCTACGACCTTAAATTGGATTAAATAAGTCTGAGAATTTATGTGCGTGTGTATTTCTGCATTTCTGATTCAGTGTAGTGAGTCCGAATTAATCAAGCAAGTCATCGATCAGTTGTCGTCGACCGCTAAGAACCGCAGAACCTCAGGTGAAATGTTGGAGTGCCAGCCAGGCCACTGCATTAACTTCTTTGATACAAAAACAAAATAACTAAACGTGGCACAGAAATCAATCAAGCCACCAGCCGTTATAACGTTTTTATTAGTTTGGTTTGTCAGGCTTGTCGTCGGACTTCCTTCTAGTAGGTGGGTGGTCTGCCAAGTGAGATGCCACCCCGCAGGACCACCCACTTTTAAAAGCTCTTGGACTAGAAGGGGCGGCTTCTCTGGGCTCTGGGTGGTTAGCCATCGCGCCCCCCTGGTGTCCCTACTGGGTGGGAGTGCTTATCTTTGAGGAGCTAGGAAGGTGACCCTCTGATGGGCATGTGTGGCACAGTCTTTAATACATAAAGTGACTTTCACTTATACATAATAGTCGTAAGATGTTGTGCAAATCAATCAGCATTTATTATTGAAAGTGTCTCTGATAAAAAAAATAGTAGAGGTAAAGCGTAGTCCACATCAGTCAATCTTTACTCAATAAAGTCAGTCGTTCTAAACCACTTAGTCCTGGACAGGGTCACAGGGGTGCTGCAGTCAGCACTGGGAGCAGAGCAGGAACAAACCCTGGACGGGGCACCAGTCAATAACAGGAAGAACACAAACACACACCAGTTTAGTATCACCAGTCCACCCAACCTGCATGTCTTTGGACTGTGGGAGGAGGAACCCCACACAGACACGGGGAGAACACGCAGACTCCACGCAGGGAGGACCTGAGGTGTGAACAATGGTGTCCTGACTGCAGCGTTATCACTGTGACGCCATGCCATCCTACAGTTAAAGTGTCTGACATAACACTGTATAAATATTAATGGCAAAATGTAGTTCATAATCGATCATTTCAACTATTAATCTGTCATTATTATACAGTATACTTAGTGGCTTTCATTCTGTACATAATAAGGCTAAAGTGCGGTGCAAATCAATCAGTTAGTCAGTGTTTTTTAAAGCGTCTATAATAATATACAGTACATAGAAACGGTAATGTGTAATAACTCAATTAATCAATCAATTTTTACAACATGGTGCCTATAATAATAATAATAATAATAATAATAATAATAAAAACATAGGCCAATTTGTTCATCAATCAAAGAATCAATCAATATGTACTACATGGTGCTGATCATAATAATTCTTTGCATTTATATAGCGCTTTTCTCACTACTCAAAGCACTCAGCAATTGCAGGTTATGGGCCCGACAGAGAAGAGTCGCTATTGGCATTTATGGGATTCGAACTGGCAACCTTCCGATTGCCAGTGCAGAGCCCTAGCCTCCGAGCCACCACTCCACCTATAATAAAAATAAAAAAAGCATAGGCCAATTTCTTAATGAATGAATGAATGAATGAATCAATGAATCAATCAATCAATCAATCAATTAATATTTACTACATGGTGCTGATTATAATAAAAATAATAATAATAATAATAATAAAAGCATAGGCCAATCTGTTAATCAATCAATCAATCAATCAATCAAACAATCAATAATCAATCAATACTTACCACATGGTGTTGATCATAATAACAGTAATAATAATAATAATAATTAAAGCATGGGCCAATTTGTTAATCAATCAATCAATATTTACTACATGGTGTTAATAATAATAATAATAATAATAATAATTATCTGCGGTGGGTTGGTGCCCTTCCCAGGATTTGTTCCTGCCTTGCGCCCTGTGCTGTCTGAAATTGGCTCCAGCAGACCCCTGTGACCCTGTGTTAGGATATAGAGGGTTGGATAATGGATGGATGGATGGATAATAATAATAAAAGCAAAGGCCAATTTGTTAATAAATCAATATTTACTACATGGTGCTGATAATCATCATCATCATCATAATAATAATAATAAAATCATAGTCCAATTTGTCTATCAATCAATCAACCAATTAATTTTTACTATATAAAATGTCTGACATAACACATATAAATATTAATGTTAAAATGTAGTTCAAAATCAGTAATTTAAATAATCTGCCATTACTACAGTATTTAGTGGTTTTCATCCTAGACATAATGCTAAAGTGCAATGCAAATCAATCAATCAATAATAATAATAATACATAATAATAATAATAGTCAATTAATCTTTAGTCTATTATACAGTATATACTTAGCAGTATTCATTTTACACATACTGTAGTAATGCACTGCACATTTCCAGGGTCCTCTAGTGAGCAGATGCTTAGGTTTCCAATTGGAATGCTACATTTCTGTCTCTGTGAGTTGGATCTGCTGTACCTAAGCCATTTAAAAAAAAAGATAAACAATAATTAAAACAACAATAGAAAACAAATAGCAGGACTTTGTCACCCGCCCAGTTTGCTCCAGATTCCCACCATACTTATTGTGAAGCAGTTCTTCCCGTTTTTTTAAATTAAATGCAGTTACTTTTAAATGCCAGCAGGTGTCATCAGTTGGCTCCTCAGTTCTGGATGTCCAGTAGTATCCCAGACCGAGACCACCTGGTTAGTCAGATCACACTGTAGCTAGACACCTGCTTAAGAAGACCAAGCTACGTGAGCTGCCACAGTGCACATAGTGACGTGTGAGAATCTGCAAGCATCACACACAAGAATTAAACATATATACAAGGTGCATGATGTGTATGGCACGACCTTTCAGTTTTACAACCCCCCGGCTTCTGTAGAGTACTGCACAGATCCAGCATTGGCTTCATGGCAGGACCAAGGGGTGGATGAGGGTGCCAGGTCTTCGCAAAGCACACACAACAGGACAATTCAGTAACTCCAATCAGCTTAGGTTGCACAGTGTAGAATGAAAGCAGATCAAGGATTCTCAGCAAATGGAAACTTCACACAGGCATCGATCAGAGCAGGATCTGACCACTGGGCCACCTGCATGGAATCACAAAACACATCATGTACTGGGTATTATAATCTTCTGTATGGGGAAAAAATACATGTTTATGATACCACATGGAAAAATGCAAGCATATGTGCGGCATAAGGTGAAGTTATTTCTCATAAATCTGACATTTGGTTGAATTTATGTGCAGAGTGAAAAAGTAGGAAGGCTAAAGGTTTGATTTTGATGAATTAAACTTTGTATTTGATAATGTGTGTGCAGGCTAAGAGGTGTGATGGAGGGGTTCATGGAGATCATTTGAAGAAATAAAAAAATAATACCGGAGATGTATTTTTAAGGGGCGGCACGGTGGCGCAGTGGGTAGCGCTGCTGCCTCGCAGTTGGGTGATCTGGGGACCTGGGTTCGCTTCCCGGGTCCTCCCTGCGTGGAGTTTGCATGTTCTCCCCGTGTCTGCATGGGTTTCCTCCGGGCGCTCCGGTTTCCTCCCACAGTCCAAAGACATGCAGGTTAGGTGGATTGGTGATTCTAACTTGGCCCTAGTGTGTGCTTGGTGTGTGGGTGTGTTTGTGTGTGTCCTGTGGTGGGTTGGCACCCTGCCCAGGATTGTTTCCTGCCTTGTGCCCTGTGTTGGCTGGGATTGGCTCCAGCAGACCCCCGTGACCCTGTGTTCGGATTCAGCGGGTTGGAAAATGGATGGATGTATTTTTATTTTACGGAAAATATGTATTGCATGTTAATTGAATATATTAAAGTTTTGTATTTTTTATCATTTCATTAAATGAAGATTATTTTAAAAGTAGAGCTAAATAGCTATCTTACATGGCCTTTTACTATCTATCTACTGTATAGTGCTTTACATATACTGTATGTCTTGATAGCTACTATATAGTGCCTTCATATCTCTCTGCCTATGTATCTTTTATATAGTGCATTTCTATCTATCTATCTATCTATCTATCTATCTATCTATCTATCTATCTATCTATCTATCTATCTATCTATCTATCTATCTATCAAGGATTTTGTCAAGGATTTTAAATACCAGCTGGCACTGAGATGAATGGAGTAACGGGGTGTTACTTCTTGATTGGCTCTTGTTAATATCTGTATGTTTTCTTTTGTTGCTTTTATTATTTATATGTAATCACGTAATATATGTCTTAACCTCAGATCACACATGTTTAATGTTGAAGTGTGGTTTGAAAAAGTTATGTAACAAAGAATAGCAACACATCTGGAAGTTGATTGGGGAGAATTAAACCCCCTTAAGTAGTAGCAGTAGACATTACATTGACTGTGGCCTTTTCCTGTGAAGGGGGACCAATCAGAGAATGAGACCTTGTACAGAGCAGGATCCAATCAGGGAAGGGTCCCTTAATAAGCAAAAGCAAATCATAATGTGATTAGAGTCTTCATTTTCAAAGCTCTCTGTTGTTCACCCATTAAAACTGCAACGGAAAACCAGCATTTCCAGACATATACGTCTCTGCAGAACATTTTCAGAAGTCTCCATTTTTTGAGTTTAAAAACACTAGAGTGGTGTGGATGAAAGGTGAAAGTGTCTGCATTTTCAAACAAAAATGTAGTAGTGTGGACACAGCTTGAGTCTTCCTGAACTGAAAATATAAACCCACAGGTCCAAGAGACGTGTTAATAGATCAGGACTGGACTTAAATTAAGAGATAAAAGAGAAGGAAAAAACGTCTCTGCTGGTCTGTGCAGACAGCCATGCTGTTTGTTTCTACCATTCCATTCAAAGGCCACACTGGAGCACGTCATTCCAAAGAGTACAGGTTCTGGTCATAAAATTAGAATATCATGACAAAGTTGATTTATTTCAGTAATTCCATTCAAAAAGTGAAACTTGTATATTAGATTCATTCATTACACACAGACTGATGTATTTCAAATGTTTATTTCTTTTAATGTTGATGATTATAACTGACAACTAATGAAAGTCCCAAATTCAGTATCTCGGAAAATTCGAATATCAATTAAGACCAATGCAAAAAAAGGATTTTTAGAAATGTTGGCCAACTAAAAAGGTATGAACATGAAAAGTATGAGCATGTACAGCACTCAATATTTAGTTGGGACTCCTTTGGCCTGGATTACTGCAGCAATGCGGCGTGGCATGGAGTCGATCAGTCTGTGGCACTGCTCAGGTGTTAGGAGAGCCCATGTTGCTCTGATAGTGGCCTTCAGCTCTTCTGAATTGTTGGGTCTGGCGTATTGCATCTTCCTCTTCACAATACCCCATAGATTTTCTATGGGGTTAAGGTCAGGCGAGTTTGCTGGCCAATCAAGAACAGGGATACCATGGTCCTTAAACCAGATACTGGTAGCTTTGGCACTGTGTGCAGGTGCCAGGTCCTGTTGGAAAAAGAAATCTGCATCTCCATAAAGTTCATCAGCAGCAAGAAGCATGAAGTGCTCTAAAACTTCCTGGTAGATGGCAGCATTGACCTTGGACCTCAGAAAACACAATGGACCAACACCAGCAGATGACATGGCACCCCAAACCATCACTGACTTTGGAAACTTTACACTGGACCTCACGCAACGTGGATTCTGTGCCTCTCCTATCTTCCTCCAGACTCTGGACCTTGACTTCCAAAGGAAATGCAAAATTTACTTTCATCAGAGAACATAACTTTGGACCACTCAGCAGCAGTCCAAAGGCGAGACGCTTCTGACGCTGTCTCTTGTTCAAGAGTGGCTTGACACAAGGAATGCGACATGTCTTGCATACGTCTGTGTGTGGTGGTTCTTTAAGCACTGACTCCAGCTGCAGTCCACTCTTTGTGAATCTCCCCCACATTTTTGAATGGGTTTTGTGTCACAATCCTCTCCAGGGTGCGGTTATCCCTATTGCTTGTACACTTTTTTCTACCCCATCTTGTCCTTCCCTTCGCCTCTCTATTAATGTGCTTGGACACAGAGCTCTGTGAACAGCCAGCCTCTTTAACAATGACCTTTTGTGTCTTGCCCTCCTTGTGCAAGGTGTCAATGGTGGTCTTTTGGACAACTGTCAAGTCAGCAGTCTTCCCCGTGATTGTGTAGCCTACAGAACTCGACTGAGAGACCATTTAAAGGCTTTTGAGTTAATTAGCTGATTAGAGTGTGGCACCACGTGTCTTCAATATTGAACCTTTTCACAATATTCTAATTTTCCGAGATACTGAATTTGGGACTTTCATTAGTTGTCAGTTATAATCATCAACATTAAAAGAAATAAACATTTGAAATACATCAGTCTGTGTGTAATGAATGAATCTAATATACAAGTTTCACTTTTTGAATGGAATTACTGAAATGAATCAACTTTGTCATGATATTCTAATTTTATGACCAGAACCTGTAATCATCATATTAAGACAGAGAGCCACCTGGTAGTCTAAGCAAACAATATCAACTGCTTTTTAATCAGGTTGTATGATTTTCCCAACACTTGTTTTTATTCTGCTTATAATATTTTGGGCTCAGCTGGAAATCGTAAGTTAATCTAGCAGAATGGACAATGCCTTAAGTTATGTAGCATTGTGGATGAAGCCTTAAATTACATAGTATCTAATATTGTTATGTAAGTAGTAAGTTACGTAGTATCTAGTTGAATGTTACATGGTATTGTGGACGAAGCCTTAAGTTTCATTATATCTAGCAGACTGTATGTAGGCTTAAGTTCTGTAGTATTGTGGATGAAGCCTTAAGTTTCATAGTTTCTAGTATCTAGTATAGTCAATGTAGCCTTAGTTCCGAAGTATTGTGGAAGTAGCCTTACGTTATGTAGTATTTAGTATAGTGGACGTAGCATTAAGTTACATAGTATTGTGGATGAAGCCTTAAGTTTCATAGTATCTAGTAGAGTGGATGAAGCCTTAAATTATGTAGTATCTAACATCGTTACATAAGTAGTAAGTTACGTAGTATCTAGTAGAGTGGACATAGCCTTGTAGATGAAGCCTTAAGTTTTGTAATATCTAGTAAAGTGAATGTAGCCTTACATTATGTAGTATTGTGGACAAAGCTTTAAGTTATGTAGTATCTAGTACAGTGGACAAAGTCTTAAATTACGTAGTATGTAATATTGTTACATAAGTAGTAAGTTACGTAGCATCTAGTAGAATGAACAAAGTCTTAAGTTCTGTAGTATTGTGGATGAAGCCTTAAGTTTCATAGTTTCTAGTATAGTCGATGTAGCCTTAAGTTACGAAGTATTATGGAAGTAGCCTTAAATTATTTAGTACAGTGTACGAAGGCTTAAGTTATGAAGTAATGTGGATGAACCCTTAAGTTTCATGGTATCTAGTAGAGTGGATGAAGCCCTAAATTCCATAGTATCTAACATCGTTACATAAATAGTAAGTTACGTAGTATCTAGTAGAGTGGACATAGTCTTGTGGATGAAGCCGTAAGTTTCAGAGTATCTAATAAAGTGGATGTAGCCTTTAGTTATGTAGTATTCTGGACAAAGTCTTAAATTATGTTCTACAGTGGATGTAGCCTTAAGTTACAAAGTATTGTGGACAAAGCGTTAAATTCCATAGTATTGTGGACGAAGCCTTAAGTTATGAAGTACTGTGGACAAAGCCTTAAATTTCATAGTATCTAGTATTGTGGATGAAGCCTTAATCATCAAGAGCTCCTTTCCCATAACCTCTGGGCTTTCACTGGTGGTCTTAGCCTTTACGTCACAAGGAGAAGAAGAAGAAGAAGAAGCCGGAGTGAGCCATGACCACTATATCCTCAACAAAAACCAGAATTAAATAAGCACGCGAGGTCAATTTAGAATCAACAATTGTAACTAACCTGCACATTCCTGGGATGAAAATCAAAGTACCTCTGAAAACCAAATCACTGGCAGAGTGCGCAGGCCACAGCCGATGTTTGACGATTACCAGGTTAGGTTTTGCCCCCCCTGCACCCCCCAGGTAGCGTAATTTTTTTAACAACATTTCATTGCAGAGGGAATGGCGTGCCAATTTAAATCAAAGTCTGCGAGCACCTTCCCTGTGAAGTCACTTATGTTTGTGGTTTTACACAGTTCAGGGTAGAACCCTGCGGAGAAAATTAACAAATTAATAAAATCATTTTCTCCATGCCATCTGGCCCTCGTTACTGTTTCATTTTATTTACGTTACATATGGTATGTCGTCTGCTGGATGAAGCCGTCTGCCAGCCGTATTTATAGCACTGATCCATGTTTAATTGCTCTGCACTTGGGACACTTCCTACTTTTAATTACAGACATCATTGCACATCCTGACGGAGCACAAATACGAGATGCTGCCAGAGGAATAAATCTTAAAACTGCATGGCATTTCTTTCAAACAAGCTTACACGTGCTGAAGCGACGACCTGACATCTCAAGCTCGACTAGCAGCAGGGTATCCACACGTGACCGAGATGGAAAGATTCAAGCAAACTTCCTTATGTCAGACGAAAAAAAAAAAGAAAATAGCATGTGACTTACCAAATTCTATAATGCGAGCTTTTACTGTAAGTTGCACCTGAAGACACAAAATCCTGGAACAACGAACATCAGCTAATCAGCAAACTATGCAGGGTCCTGGATGGCCTCTGCAATCAGCTCTTGAAATTGACTGGTGAACCTTTGCCAAGGATTGTTGAATTATGCAGACTGGAAGGGTATGCTCGTGAAAGGCTCGGGGTCAAATTGCTGCATCCAAGCAGATTCTGTAATACACTCTGTGATTAAATTATCTAAATACAAAATCCATGTTTCAGTTTTTATACGTAGCAGAGAATGGCCGAGTTTCAGAAAAATTACGAAAGGAGCAGCTGCTTCACTGAAAACCACAGGGCGAGCGTCCTTGATTTTAACGTTGCTGTATTTTCGAATGCTTGTCATGGATTCACGTTCTTAATTATTCTTAATAAAAACTATGAATTAGAATGAACAAGCGTACTGAACTCACACACACGTCATCTGTTTATTGAGCTCACGTGGTGGTGCTGCGATGTAAGGCCGAACGCAAGGTAACGCACCAAAAAGATGACAGAGATGAAACATTGAGAAAACAATCCAAAAATCAGTTGTGTCAAGCAGGTGAGCACCTGGGAGTGTGACACGGTTTTGGGTCCAACTCAATTACGGGTCACAGAGAAGGATTAGGGTGGGACACGACCTTAATTCTATTTGTTCTGAAATAGAGAAGAACTTTCCAGAGGACTAATGATGTCACTTCCTATCTCGACTCATTCAACCCCACATCTCTCCCAGTTCCCCCACCGCAAATGAACCAGACTTCTGACTGGCAAGGATCTCCTCCTGGAAGGACTTTTACTCTAATCAGCTGTGAAGAGCCAACAAGTTCCTAACGATGATTTTGCTTTTTCATCATTTTCATCAAATGAGGTTACTTGCCGTACCCCAAGCCTTTATCGTTTCTGTTTGTTATTTAATTTGACGTTAACAGAAGGTCTGTCTGATCTTCCAGTCATTGAAATATTTCAAGTGTTCTTCCTCTTTTACTTAATCACACTGCTGTGCAAACAAAAAGGTGATCTTCATAGATCTGAGGCTACTTTATCTAAACCAGAATTGCTCTATCACATCCAGCTCTTGAGAGATAATGGTTTAAAAAGTCGGTCAGTCATTGTCCAATCTGCTATATCCTAACACAGGGTCACAGGGGTCTGCTGGAGCCAATCCCAGCCAACACAGGGCGCAAAGCATGAACAAATCCCGGGCAGGGCGCCAACCCACCGCAGGTTACACACACCCACACACCAAGCACACACTACGGAGAATTTAGGATCGGCCATGCACATGCAAACTCCAGGCAGGGAGGACCCGGGAAGTGAATCCAGGTCTCCGTACTGCCAGGCAGCAGCACTACTACTGTGCCACCGTGCCGCCCTGGTTTAAAAAGGAAAAAAAAAAAAATATATATATATATATATTGTGATAAAGGCAATATATAGCGCCCAACCCGGCACAGACTGACACAGAGGCACATGTAAAAAGACACAGTCTTTAATTATTCTTAAGCTGGGGAGCACGTCTTCCCCGTGAACCCTCCAGCCACAACACTGTCTCAAAAGCACTTAATATACAGAGACCAAACACTCTTCCTCTGGCACCACCACTCCTCCCAGGCAACCCCAGTGATGGATCCTGGCCCTTTTTATTGCCCACCCGGAAGTGCTCCAGGTGCTTGATCACCTATTGCTAATTGCACATCCGGGCGGGGCTGTAGAGGTGTCTAGGTTGGCTCTGGGATCCATGCAGCACCCCCTGGCGGCCATCCCAGATCACCACATCTCCCATGGAACCCTGCGGGAAGCTGAGGCACCATCGTCAGCCAGGGAGGCTGCCACCAAGTGTGGGAGGTACTGAGGAGCCCATGGCTGTTCCCCTGGAAGATAAGTAGAAGGGGCGACTGCCCGCCACTATATATATATATATATATATATATATATATATATTAGAGAAAAAAATGAAATAAAGTTTTGAAGTAACTTAGACTTCCATCCATCCATCCATCCATCCATCCATCCATCCATCCATCCATCCATCCATCCATCCATTATCCAACCCGCTATATCCTAACTACAGGGTCACAGGGTCTGCTGGAGCTTGAAAAATTAAAAAGGAAAATTAATGGAAGGAGTTGTTAAGGATAGCATTGAACAAAACATGGCAAGAACAGGAGTCTTACTGAACAGTCAGCATGAGTTCAGAAGAGGGAAGTCGTGTTTTACTAAAGTACTGAAATTCCACGAGGAAGTGACAAAAGGATACACTCAGAGTGGAGCTTATGATGTTATGAATCTGAACTTTCAGAAAGCATTTGATGAGGTGCCACATGAGAGGTTGGGCATCAAATTAAAAGAAGTGGCAGTTCAGCAGGTGGAGTGTAGATGAGTGCAGAATTGGCTCAGACACAGGAGGCAGAGGGTGATGTTGTTTAGTTAGAATTAAGAGTGGAGTCCAGCAGGGGGCAGTGCTGGGGCTGCTGCTATTTTTAATATTTATAAATGATTTGGTTAGGGATAGAAATACCAAGCTGGTTAAGTTGGCAGATGATACCAAGTTGGGTGGATTGGAAGATAATCAAGAACCAGTTGAATCATCACAGAGGGACTTGGACAGCAGACAGGCTTGAGCAGATTTGTGGATGATGAGATTTAATGTCAGTAAATGTAAAGAATTAAACATATGAAGTAAAAATGTGAGGCTTAAATACAGTACACAATGGGCGGTCTGATAACAGAAAGTCCACCTTATTAGAAGGACTTAGGAGTCGTAGTGGACTTGATGTTATCAAATATCAGACAGTGTTCAGAAGCCATTAAGAAGGCTAACAGAATGTCAGATTATATATCACCTTGATTTGTGGAGTACAAGTCACAGGAGGTTCTGCTCAAGCTTTATAACACACTGGTGAGGCCTCATCTGGAGTCCTGGGTGCAGTTTTGGTCTCCAGGCTATAAAAAGGACATAACAGCGCTAGAAAAGGTCCAGAGAAGAGCGACAAGGCTGAGTCCAGGGCTACAGGGGATGAGTTATTAGGAAAAATTAAAAGAGCTGAGCCTTTTTTAGGAGATGAAGAGGAGACCTGATTGAAGTGTTTAAAATGATGAACGGAATTAGTCCAGTGGGTTCATCAAGAACACGGGAAACAGTTAGAAACTTGCGAAGGGTTAAATGTCACACAAACATTAGGAAGTTTTTCTTCTTCTCAGAAAAAAACCACAGACATATGGAATAAGTGACCAAGTAGCGTGGTGGACAGAAGAACTTTAGGGACTTTGAAAACTCATCCTGATGTTATTTTGGAAGAGTTAAGTGGATAGGACTGGCAAGCTTTGTATGGGTTAAATTACCTTTCCTCGTCCAGATTTTGCTAATGTTCTAATAACAAGAGGGTTATCAGAGAAGGGCAAATGGATGGTGAAGGACACTCCGGGACATTAAAGAACTGTCAGCGTCACCCTGTTTAATCTCAACTCAAAAATATTAAAAAACAAGACAGGCGATCGATGGTGCAGAAGGCTGATGAACAGAAATAAGGGGGTCTTCTGTTCTGTTCTGGTTGCAGTTCAGGTCCAGATTGACACTCCTCTAACTGGGGCATCTGGACTTTTGTAGGAATCCGGCTGAAAAGAGATGACAGTGTTTTAAAAATAGTGCCCCACTATATAACAGATACAGTCATATGAAAAAGTTTGGGACCCCCTCTCAGCCTGCATAATAATTGACTCTCCTTTCAATGATAAAGATAACAGTGGTCTGTCTTTCATTTCCTAGGATCATCTGAGTACTGCGGTGTTTTCCGAACAAAGATTTTTAGTGATGCAGTATTTAGTTGTATGAAATTAAATCAAATGTGACAAACTGGCTGTGCACAAATGTGGGTCCCCTTGTCATTGTGCTGATTTGAATGTCTGTCACTGCTCAATGCTAATTGGTGTGATGAGCTCATTAAGCCTTGAACTTCATAGACAGGTGTGTCCATCATGAGATATAAAGGTATTTAAGGTGGTCAATTACAAGTTGGGCTTCCTTCCCTTTGACTCTCCTCTGAAGAGTGACAGCATGGGATCCTCAAACCAGCTCTCCAACGATCTGAAAACAAAGATTGTTGAGTCTCATGGTTTAGATGAGAGCCATCTCAGAGGTTTAAACTGTCAGTTTCAACTGTAAGGAATGGAATCAGGAAATGGAAGGCCACAGGCACAGTTGCTGTTAAACCCAGCAGGTCTGGCAGGTCAAGATACAGGAGCGGCATATGAGCAGGATTGTGAGAATGGTGACAGACAACCCACAGATCACCTCCAAAGACCTGCAAGAACATCTTGCTGCAGATGGTGTATCTGTACATCGTTCTACAATTCAGAGCAATTTTCATAAAGAACATTTGTATGGCAGGGTGATGAGAAAGAAGCCCTTTCTGCACTCACGCCACAAACAGAGTTGTCTTGTTGTATGCCAATGCTCATTCAGACAAGCCAGATTCATTTTAGAAGAAAGTGCTTTGGACTGATGAGACACAAATTGAGTTATTTGGTCAGAACAAAAACTGCTTTGCATGGCAGAAGAAGAACACCGCATTCCAAGAAAAACACCTGCTACCTACTGTCAAATTTGGTGGAGGTTCCATCATGCTGTGGGGTGGGCTGTGTGGCTAGTTCAGGGACTGGGGCCCTTGTTAAAGTCGAGGGTCAGATGAATTCAACCCAATATCAACAAATTCTTCAGGATAATGTTCAAGCATCAGTCACAAAGTTGAAGTTATGCAGGGGTTGGATATTCCAACAAGACAATGACCCAAAACACAGTTTGAAATCTGCAAAGGCATTCATGCAGAGGGAGAAGTACAATGTTCTAGAATGGCCGTCACAGTCCCCTGACTTGAATATCATCGACAATCTATGGGATGATTTGAAGCAGGCTGTCTATCAAATTGAACTGAACTGGAGAGTTTTTGTATGAAGAATGGTCAACAATACCTCCATCCAAAATCAGACACTCATCAGAGGCTATAGGAGGACAGCGTCTAGAGGCCAAAAGGAGGCTCAACTAAGTATTGATGTCATATCTCTGCTGGGGTGCCCACATTTATACACCTGTCTAATTTTGTGATGATGCATATCAGTGGCGACTGCTCTAAGACTACAAGGGAAGCTCCGCTTCCTCTACTATGTCAGAAAATAAATGCTCATATATGCACTGTCGTATTTATATTGGTTTTAATAAAAGTGCGCTAGAACGCGTTCAACTTCATGACTAGCTTGTTCAGAATCAGGTATTTATTGTAGATTGTTTGACGCGATTTTCTTGTCATACATTTCCGTGCAGCACAGCGCGTTAAACCCTCCTGAAGCCCAGCTTCACTGGAGTTCTATGGGCAAGCACAGAGGAGCTTTTTTCACTGCAGAAAAGCTAGACGGTAATTGGATAAATGCACCAAAATCGTCACTTCCAGGGAAGCTCAGCTTCTCTGGGAGTGAATGGAGCAGTGGGCGGGCCAGGACGCTGGGCTGCTGCATGATGATTGGAGGAGCTGTTTAAAGGGCGGAACCCCTTTTTTAACTGACAGCATTTGAAAGTGTGCTGAAAAGTTATGGCCATTTCTTTGACTCAGGGAGACTGAGATCTGAATTTCAAGTACTATATTCAGATCATGACTTACAGGGGAGCAGGGGTAAGCTGTGTGATTTCTTGGTGTTTTTTAAAGACATGGAGTTGGATAGTGCAATGCCTCAGCTATACAAGCTGTTGTCGTTAGTGGCAACAATTGGCGCTACATCAGCAGGTGTAGAGAGGAGCTTCTCCTGTTTAAAATGGGTCAAGTCATACACCCGCAACACGATGGGCCAAGATCGTTTGAGCAACCTTGCTCTCCTGGCCATTGAGAGGAAACTGGTTAAGTCCCTGGAAAAGACGGCCAATTGGTACGACAGGGTCACAGACCATTTTCTGCAAAATGAACGGAGGGCAGAATTTACGTACAAATAACATAATGAATTTTATGATGAAGGCCTAATATGAGCTTTCCCTGTTTCAAAAGCTAGCAGCCGCCACTGATGCATATTGCATATTTTCTCTTAATCCAATAAACTTAATGTCACTGCTGAAATCCTACTGTTTCCATAAGGCATGTCAGATATTAAAAGGAAGTCGCTACTTTGAAAGCTCAGCCAATGAAAAACAAAAATCCAAAGAATTAAGAGGGGTTCCCAAAGTTTTTCATATGATAGATAGATAGATAGATAGATAGATAGATAGATAGATAGATAGATAGATAGATAGATAGATAGATAGATAGATAGATAGATAGATAGATAGATAGATAGATAGATAGATAGATAGATAGATAGATACACACAATAGTCTGATCACACACCAAAATGAGTTAAAAGAAAGAAAATTTAAAAGAATGATAAACCCCTCATTTCCAGTGAGGTGCTATTCAGGCGTATTGCTGTTGGTATAAAGTACCTACAAAGATGTCACATTCAGTGAGTTTTGTTAGAGTTCATGGTGGTCTTTGTTTCACACTTGTCTCAATGTTGTTTTCCACAGTACGACTTCTCCTTTTACCAAAACAAGAAAAAAGGAATATACAGAAAAAATGCTGTTCTTCTTCTTTTCCTGACAAACCGGGCTGCTGTGCGTGTCAAAACCCACTCATCTGAAATCTGTGTCCATACATTCTGCATACTTTAACTTACTTTTTCCATTTATTATTGTGTGCTTAAAATAGCAGAGCTTTGAGACATACCTCAGTGTAACAAGCAATAATCAAAGCCACATCCACTTCAGTTGCCTGCTTGGGGGCCTCTGTTACCTATGAGAACAATTCAGTGATTTTTTTTGCGGCGGCCAATACATTTCCATGAATTATGACAGTCACTAGAGGCAGAGAGGTTAATACTACTGTACTGCTGTCCTAACCTCAGTATTCAATGTTATCATACCAGCAAAAATGTGAACCTATAGAAAGGCAAACTAGAAATAATAATAGAGGTGGTCAGGAGCAGAAGCATCAGGACACCAGAAAAATAAAAGTCAATAACAAGAATCTGTCCTATTTTTAATCCAAACCAAATTGCTAAACTGGAAATCAAGCTGAAGACACATAAGGGATCTGTAACTCTGATAATGTACGCTGACAACCAAATGCAGAGATTTCTTTTGATTTATCCGCAAATGCAGGTGACTGGGAAGTGTACGGTGTGAACATTTTATCCCATTGTGGTAACAACGACAACACCACACACCTCCAAATGTCATTGTATATTGTTTAGATAGATAGATAGATAGATAGATAGATAGATAGATAGATAGATAGATAGATAGATAGATAGATAGATAGATAGATAGATAGATAGATAGATAGATAGATAGATAGATAGATAGATAGATGGCGTAGTTGGCAGGATTAGATAGATAGATAGATAGATAGATAGATAGATAGATAGATAGATAGATAGATAGATAGATAGATAGATAGATAGATAGATAGATAGATAGATAGATAGATAGATACTTTATTAATCCCAAGGGGAAATTCACATACTCCAGCAGCAGCATACTAATAAAGAAAATATTAAATTAAAGAGTGATAACAATGCAGGTATACAGACAGTAACTTTGTATAATATTAACGTTTACCCCCCCGGGTGGAATTGAAGAGTCACATAGTGTGGTGGAGGAACGATCTCCTCAGTCTGTCAGTGGAGCAGGACGGTGACAGCAGTCTGTCACTGAAGCTGCTCCTCTGTCTGGAGATGATCCTGTTTAGTGGATGCAGTGGATTCTCCATGATTGACAGGAGTCTGCTCAGCGCCCGTCGCTCTGCCTCGGATGTCAAACTGTCCAGCTCCGTGCCTACAATAGAGCCTGCCTTCCTCACCAGTTTGTCCAGGCGTGAGGTGTCCCTCTTCTTTATGCTGCCTTCCCAGCACACCACCAAGTAGAAGAGGGCGCTCGCCACAACTGTCTGATAGAACATCTGCAGCATCTTATTGCAGATGTTGAAGGACGCCAACCTTCTAAGGAAGTATAGTCGGCTCTGTCCTCTCTTACACAGAGCATCAATATTATGGTGGCTGGAGTGTCAATTCTGCCACCAACTCCCAAGTTTTTCCCTGCAGGTTGGAGGGCCTACATGCAGGGATGGATGCAAATTAACGTCATACCCAGGACGGATGGAGCAATTGCAGGTTAAGGGCCCAACAGAGCATTTTATAATGCAAGCCAGCCCCAATTTCATTTCTGAGTGGTGTAAGAACCCCTGGATTTCACAGGCCGTTGGCCGCACACCCAGAGTGCCCTGATGGTAGATGTGCCTATGTTTGAGGTAGTGACAAACAGAAGGATTGGAATTCTTTGTTCCAAATGCCAAATTTGCATGTATTGATTTTTCTTCAATGATACACTGCTCCAAAACGTGTAACTGTGGCATGATGTTTGTTATATTTGTATTACCTTTATCTGTACATACTGTTTAAATTAAAATCCAATTTTGATTTGTCCACACATGTTAAAAAAAGAAAAAGACATTTCATGGGGTGTAGTTTCTTTTTCACATGATTGTAGGCAGGGCCGGATTTATATGAAAAGAGGCCCTAGGCTATTCCACTTATGAGGCCCTTTCACCTTCCATTTTTAAGTTTGTAAATTACATGAGAGACAATAAAATACATCATTACTGTGATTAACCAATACATTTTTATGTTTGTTTATTAGTCATATTCGTAGAATTTCTCCTTATTTTCGGTTCAGTGTTTTAGTGTTCACTGTTTTTAGAATAGTGTAATTTTAATTTTGCTAACAATTTGAATGTAGGCCCCTCTTGATCTTGAGGCCCTAGGCTGAAGTCTAGTTAGCCTATAGGAAAATTGTAGGCTTCTAAATATATGAGAAGTTAATGGAAATAGCTGCTTCCGTCCCGAATAAGAAATTGAAAATTGCACTTTGCTGATATCCCTCTTTGACTCCCCAGGTTGACGGCAGATTTTCTCTTCTGCACTCTGAAGTTCTCCATCATAGATAAATTTTATGAAATGGCTGGTTTAACCAATTCAAACCATCTGCCAGCCGTGAACTGAAGCTGGGGGAAGGATGCTGGTGAGCACTTACTGGCATGAAAATACAATTGAAAGAAAACTAAGAACAGCTGAATAGGACGGCAAATATAAGCACAAACAACTGAGAAATGTCAAACTCAAAATAGGCAAATGAATACAAACTAAAAACATCCCCATTTTCAGGTTTGCTGCCCCGATCAGTGCCATTTACAGCAGGCAGCCCCTCATTAAAAAACACAACTGGATTGCCTTCCAACCATTTGCTTTCATTTGGCATTATTTTTGCTGAAATAAATCTACAGCTGTTAGTCTTTTTTGTTTGTTTTTCCGAAAGGCAGGCCCTATATACCATTGTGTTATGCTAACTTGGAACAAAACGTGGCACAAAGCAGAAATGTGCCAAGAACAGCATCTTATTAACCAAAAACAAAAAACCTGATCAAAGGGGCAGCACAGATTTTCAACTCAAAACAAATGGAGAGCAACCTGAAGGTTTAGCCAGGATGTTGTCTCTGGCTCAAGTAAATTCTTATTTGATTTGTTATTTGTTAAATATTATTTTTAATATAATGTTATTAATGACAGTGGATTCAGAAAGTACTCAGAAACCCCTCACTTTCTGCACACTTCATTCATTAATTTTAATTGGAGTAAATTTGTCATTTCTGTCCATCACTCTACCCTCAATATCCCATAATGACAAAGTGAAAACATGTTTTTAAAAAGGCTTGCACATTTATTAAAAGCCAGAAACTGAAGTATTCAGACCCTTATTTCAGTACCTTGAAGAAGCCCCTTTGGCAGCAATTCCAGCGTCAATTCTTCTCTGTGACTTTCTACAAGCTTGGCACACCTTAGATTTTGGCAGATGCTCTTAACAGCAGTGGTGGCTCTAAAGCTAGGGATCTGCACTGGCAATCGGAATCCCGTAAAATGCCAAAAGGGACTCTGCTCTGTTGGGCCCGTCCTGGGTATGACGTTAATCTGCATCCATCCCTGCATGTAGGCCCTCCAACCTGCAGGGAAAAACTTGGGACTTGGTGGCAGAACTGGCACTCCAGCCACCATAATATTGATGCTCTGTGTAAGAGAGGACAGAGCCGACTATACTTCCTTAGAAGGCTGGCGTCTTTCAACATCTGCAATAAGATGCTCAGATGTTCTATCAGACAGTTGTGGTGAGTCGCCCTCTTCTACGCGGTGGTGTGCTGGGGAGGCAGCATAAAGAAGAGGGACGCCTCACGCCTGGACAAACTGGTGAGGAAGGCAGGCTCTATTGTAGGCACGGAGCTGGACAGTTTGACATCTGTGGCAGAGCGACGGGCGCTGAGCAGGCTCCTGTCAATCATGGAGAATCCACTGGAGCCACTGAACAGGAACATCTCCAGACAGAGGAGCAGCTTCAGCGACAGACTGCTGTCACCGTCCTGCTCCACTGACAGACTGAGGAGATCATTCCTCCACCACACTATGCGACTCTTCAGTTCCACCCGGGGGGGTAAACGTTAACATCATACAAAGTTATTGTCTGTTATACCTGCATTGTTATCAATCTTTAATTTAATATTTTCTTTATCAGTATGCTGTTGCTGGAGTATGTGAATGTCCCCTTGGGATTAATAAAGTATCTATCTATCTATCTATCTATCTATCTATCTATCTATCTATCTATCTATCTATCTATCTATCTATCTATCTATCTATCTATCTATCTATCTATCTATCTATCTATCTATCTATCTATCTATCTATCTATCTATCTATCTATCTATCTATCTATCTATCAAAAACCTCACACTGTACCACTCCATCTGAACAAGTGTGGCGCTGAGGTGTCACCCGTTGTATGGCTGCACTCGGGTCCTAATCTGGGATCCTGAGTTGGTTTGTCATGTGGTGGGTGCATGCTCCTAAACCTCTCTCTCAAGATCCTTTAGATTGTCTGGAAATGCCCAGCTGCAGACCTCCGGCAGCTCTGTGGTTCAGTAGCTCCACTGGGTATCCAATTGGATTGCAGGTTTGTGTCACCTGGTTTGCTTGACTTGAGTCAGGTGACCTTAATCTCCAACTCTAATCTGAACCACAGTGTAACTACAGTAGGTGTTGTACTGGTGAGGCCTCATCTGGAGTATGGTGTGCAGTTTTGGGCCCACCAGACATAACAGCACTGGAAAAGGTCCAGAGTAGAGCGACTAGGCTGATTCAGGGCTACAGGGAATGAGTTATGAGGAAAAATTAGAAGGGAAGGGGGAAGCAAAACGTCAGGAATGGGGGGCCAGGCAGTTCCTATTTCACTACTACGCAGGCGGACAGATAGTAATATAATATATAATAGTCCTGAAAACCCGCTAGAACGAACACAACCAATTTATAAACGTTGGAGTTCATAACAGCACGTGTTCATACAGAGTATAGAAAGGTGTCCTTCTTGTGCTTGTGCTCACTCACTCAGTACACTCAGTCAAATATTGTGTTTTATTGTTATTTCTGAATTATTATTTTTCATTTTTTGAAGCATTTTCTATTGTTTCTCTAATTTTTAGAATGTGCCTACCTTCCAGGTGTGTTGCTAGTGGGTGGGGTTATCCTGACAGCATCTCTGCTGGCTCCTCCCTCTGCCCTTATCTGCAGGTCAGAGTGAGAGATCCAGCCAGTGGTTCATTTGGTTTGTCTTTAGGGGTCTTTCATGAGCATAAAGGAAAATCAGAAAGTGAAGACAGGCCTCACTTTAGGAAGAGCTCTGAGCTGAATCCATGACAACAACAACAACAACATTTATTTCTACAGCACATTTTCATACAAATAATGTAGCTCAAAGTGCTTTACATGAAAAAAAAAGACAAAGTATGAATTAAAATAAGAGAACACTAATTAACATAGAGTAAGAGTAAGGTCCGATGGCCAGGGAGGACAGAAAAAACAAAAAAAAACTCCAGACGGCTGGAGAAAAAATAAAATCTGCAGGGGGTCCGAAGCCACGAGACCACCCAGCCCCCCTAACATAAATGACCTCAATCAGTCCTCATGGTATTCAGGGTTCTCATGGAAGGACTTGATGATGACGGTCATGTGGACTTCTGGAATTTAATCCATTAATGGAGGGACATCACGGTGCTTTGATCAGGTGGTGGTGGCACAGGTTGCCACCCCAGAAAACCGGAAAAAGAACAGAAGAGAAAGTAGGGGTTAGTATGGCTTTTGAATATGAATACCATGAATAATCATGATAATTAATTGAATATACAGAGCATCAGGATTTAACTAAAATGAAGTTATGAGAAAGCCACATTAAAGTAGTGAGTTTTCAGCAGTTTTTTAAATTGCTCCACCGTATCAGCCTGGCAAATTCCTATTGGCAGGCTATTCCAGATTTGAGGTGCATAACAGCAGAAGGCCGCCCGCCTCACCACTTCTTTTAAGTTTAGCTCTTGGAATTCTAAGCAGACCCTCATTTGAAGATCTAAGGTTACAATTTGGAGTGTAAGATGTAAGACAATCCGAAACATAAGATGGAGTGAGATTATTTAAGGCTTTATAAACCATCAGCAGTATTTTAAAGTCAATTCTAAATGGCACAGGTAACCAGTGTAGTGACATCAAGACTGGGGTGATGTGCTCGGATTTTCTTTTTTTAGTTAAGATTCTAGCTGCTGCATTCTGCACTCGTTGTAATTGATTGATGTCTTTTCTGGGTGGTCTTGAGAGGAGTGAGTTGCAGTAATCTAGTCGACTGAAAACAAAAGCGTGAACTCATTTCTCAGCAACTTGTAATGTTATAAGAGGTCTAACTTTTGCTATATTTCTTAAGTGAGAAGATGCTGTCCTAGTAATGTAATTAATATGTGATTTAAAATTCAGGTCACAGTTACCCCTTCTTGACTTTAAATCCTAAAGCATCAAGTTTATTTCTAATAACCTCATTATATCCATTATTGCCAATCACTAAAATTTCAGTTTTCTCTTTATTTAGCTTGAGAAAATTACTACTCATCCACTCAGAAACACAAGTTGTGTTAGTGACCAGTCTACAGAGCGACATTAGCCTTATTTGAAAGGCACCTCAGCCTGTTTGTGCTTTTGTTTCTGTTCATTTTGCTAGCACTTCAGTTATTAAAGGGGGGGCACCCTGACATTACTTTTCTGGACTACCTGCGCTCGATGACAGAAGGAATACAAATAATCCACCGACTTCTCCAATGCCTGCAACGAGTGAACTCCTTTCATTATGGCCGCTCGTCGTTGGTTATTTCCACTGAGTAAATGTCACACCATTGTTTTTAAAACCCCTCCTGGGATGTGCTCGTTTTTAGTTGTGGATGTAGCAGAAACGTATATGGACTGAATTAAAGTTCTAAGATATTTATTGCCCTTTCATGGCCAACGCATCTCTCTGCTGTGATCGCTGAGCATCCTTGATGTGCTTTGCTTTGCTTTACTGTTGCATTATGTCACATTATGATCTGTTTAGGTCATTACCCAATATTTCCTTTGCTTTGGCTGATGGTTTTAAACTACGGGACAGAGTTTACAATATGAGCCCCCCCTTTAGTAGACATAATGCTGGAATCAGCAAGCAAACATCTGTTTGGCATCATGGTAGTTTCATGGGGAAATGAAAGCCACAAAAGAAACAAATCGGCATTGGTTCTGAGATTGAATAAAACAATGACCACTTCTCAAAGACTTTCAGATATTTTTTTTTTCTTTTTAATGTTTTCTAAAATGATATTAAAAAGACAGAAAAGCAAAACGTGGAGAGAAAAGAATGAACCCTGTCACGCACGTGTGCTGCGGGAGACATCAAAACATGAGAAATTCAGCAAAGGAGAAGGAAGACCATTTGGTCCTTTTTGTGTCACTTGTTGGTTTAGTGAAGAGCTGAGGTGTCCTGTGGTCTCCTCCAGGTCCTTCTTAAAGGTTGCCAAGGTGTTTGCTTCAATGCTACGGCTCAGTAGTTTAATCTTTCAAAGACGTTCTTCCTGGCTTTGGTCCTAAACTTCCACTGATGTCCTTGAGGACGCGATTCCCCCTGCAGTTGAAAGAGTTCTTTTGGATCTGCTTTATTGGTGCCTCTGAGGAGTTTGAAGACCTGGATGAGGTCCCTCGCATTGTCTTCTCAGTGTTTTTCAGAGTGGGACACGTCCATAATCTCTCTGATGCACCTGAGTGCTCTCCTCTGCAGAGCTTCAAGTGCCGTTGGGTCGTTCTTTCGTTAACCAGAACTGCACACAATACTCCAGATGCGGTCTCACTTGTGCATTATACGAGAAGTTTCTGCACTTTTGTTTAACTCTATCTATTAAGAATTTCAAAAACAAATTTCATCAATACAATACTATACATATAGCTCAATATAATATAATATAATTTGTATAGCCCAAAATCACACAAGAAGTGCCGCAATATATCATCACAGAAGGACTTGGATAGCAGGCAGGCTTGGGCAGATTTTTGGCAGATGAAATTTAATGTCAGTAAATGTAGAGAATTACACATAGGAAGGAAAAATGTGAGGTTTGAATACACAACGGGCAGTCGGAAAATCGAGAGTCCACCTTAAGAGAAGGATTTAGGAGTCGTAGTGGACTCTAAACTATTGACTTCTCAACAGTGTTCAGAAGCCATTAAGAAGGCTAACAGAGTGTCAGGTTATATAGCGCCTTGATGTGTGGAGTCATTCCAGTCGTTGAAATATTTCAAGTGTTCTTCCTCTTTTACTTAATCACACTGCTCTGAAAACAAAAAGGTGATCTTCATAGATCTGAGGCTACTTTATCTAAACCAGAATTGCTCTATCACATCCAGCTCTTGAGAGATAATGGTTTAAAAAGTCAGTCAGTCATTGTCCAACCTGCTATATCCTAACACAGGGTCACGGGGGTCTGCTGGAGCCAATCCCAGCCAACACAGGGCACAAGGCAGGAACAAATCCCGGGCAGGGAGCCAGCCCATCGCAGGACACACACACACATACACACACACCAAGCATATACTAGGATTGCCAATGCACCTAACCTGCACGTCTTTGGATTGTGGGAGGAAACCGGAGCACCCGGAGGAAACCCGTGCAGCCACGGGGAGAACATACCAACTCCACTCAGGGAGAACCCAGGAAGCTGCGCCACCGTGGTTTAAAAAGGAAAAAAAAATTTATATATATATAGTAAAAGGCGCTATATAGCGCCTGACCCGGCACAGACTGATGCAGAGGCACATGTAAAATAAACAGACTTTTTTATTTCTCTTCAGCTGTGAGGCACGCCTTCCCCGTGTCCCACAGGCCCAACACAGTCCCACAAGCACTTTGAATGGAACAAACAAACAACAAATCCTTCCTCTAACACCACCACTCCTCCCAGGCAACCTCGTCCTCTTCCTCCCGATTCTGGCTCCTGAGTGGTGGATGCTGGCCCTTTTTATAGCCCACCCGGAAGTGCTCCATGTGCTTGATCACCTGTGGCTAATTGCACTTCCAGGTGGGGCTGCAGAGATGTCCAGGTGGGTTCCTGGCTCCATCCAGCACCCCCTGGTGGCCTAACCCAGATCCCCACAGGATTGTGGAGAACTCCATCTCCCATGAAACCCTGCAGGAAACTGAGGCACCACCGTCAGCCAGGGAGGCTGCCACCAAGCGTCCCAGGGAAGGTACTGAGGAGCCCATGGCTGCTCCCACGGAACATATGTAGAAGGGGTGTCCCGGCCGGGCATGGAACCTGGTCGCCCGCTACAATATATATATATATATATATAAAGTATATATATTAGAGAAAAAAAATGAAATATAGTTTTAAAGGTATTTAGACTTAAAGGAAAATTAATGGAAGGAGTTGTTAAGGATAGGATTGAGCAACACATGGCAAGAACAGGAGTCTTACTGAATAGTCAGCATGAGTTCAGAAGAGGGAGGTCGTGTTTTACTAAAGCACTGGAATTCCATGAGGAAGTGACAAAAGGATGCAATCAGACTGGAGCTTATGATGTTATGTATCTGGACTTTCAGAAAGCATTTGATGAGGTGCCACATGAGAGGTTGGGCATCAAACTAAAAGAAGTGGCAGATCAGGGGGTGGAGTGTAGATGAGTGCAGAATTGGCTCAGACACAGGAGGCAGAGGGTGATGTTGTTTAGTTAGAATTAAGAGTGGAGTCCAGCAGGGGGCAGTGCTGGGGCTGCTGCTATTTTTAATATTAATAAATGATTTGGGTAGGGATAGAAATACCAAGCTGGCTAAGTTGGCAGGTAGATTGGAAGATAAACGAGAACCAGTTGAATCATCACAGAGGGACTTGGACAGCAGACAGGCTTGAGCAGATTTGTGGATGATGAGATTTAATGTTAGTAAATGTAAAGAATTAAACATAGGAAGTAAAAATGTGAGGTTTAAATACACAATGGGCGGTCTGAAAACAGAAAGTCCACCTTATTAGAAGGACTTAGGAGTCGTAGTGGACTTGACGTTATCAAATACCAGACAGTGTTCAGAAGCCGTTAAGAAGGCTAACAGAATGTCAGGTTATATAGCGCCTTGATGTGTGGAGTGCAAGTCACAGGAGGTTCTGCTCAAGCTTTATAACACACTGGTGAGGCCTCATCTGGAGTCCTGGGTGCAGTTTTGGTCTCCAGGCTATAAAAAGGACATAGCAGCACTAGAAAAGGGTCCAGAGCTACAGGGGATGAGTTATGAGGAAAAATTAAAAGAGCTGAGCCTTTACAGGAGATGAAGAGGAGACCTGATTGAAGTGTTTAAAATGATGAAGGGAATTAGTCCAGTGGGTCGAGACGGTGACTTTAAAATGAGTTCATTGAGAACACGGGGACACAGTTGGAAACTTGTGAAGGGTGAATTTCACACAAACATTAGGAATTTTTTCTTTACACAAAGATCCACAGACACTTGGAATTAGCAACCAAGTAGTGTGGTGGACAGTAAGACATTAGGGACTTTCAAAACTCGACTGGATGTTATTTTGGAAGAAATAAGTGGAACGGACGGGTGAGCTTTGTTGGGCTGAATGGCACATTTTTGGGGGTGGCATTATCGGCCAAAAGGCTCAGTACAATTCGTCTGAAAGCAGCAGGGTTTGGAAAAATATCACTCGTGAATGACAAAAATAAAATTCTGTGATTTGTATCCACAAATGCTTCAAAAATAATTTTCAGACTTCTGTGACGGCATCAGACACAGCAGTTGAAATTTATGAGGCAATCACATAAATAAACATAATCATTACACCGATAAGAATTTCTGGGAAGATAAACAACTAATTTACAATTTATCATTTCGTTTCGTTATCAATCCGAATGCGTTCTTGCTCTGCGCAGCCCCACCTTTCACTTGTACACCACACTGGCTCTGGTTTTTGCAGGGTAATAATATTAAACTAATACTGTAATTAGAACACGGCTTATCAGTGCGTCTTGTGGTAAGCAGCCCGGACACAGACAGGCAGACACCCAAGCACGCGTTTACTCATATTTACACTGTCCCGCACACAACCCAGTGCCCCTGCACTAAATCACCCTCAAGTCCTGGCCTCTGTCCACAAAGCCTCTTCTCCTGACCGCCTCCACTCCTCTCCTCCTAGCTCTGTCCTCTCCCACCCGAGTGCAGCTATCAAATGGAGGGAGGTGGCCCCTTTTATGCTCACCCGGACGTGCTCCAGGTGCCTCCTGATGAACTTCCGCCGGCACTTCTTGGTGTGGCGGAAGTGCTGGCTGAGCACCTGGAAGCACTCCAGGTGTCCCTGGTCTTCGTCCCCCTAGCACTTCCGGGTGTGGCGGAAGTGCTGAGGGCCAGGGCTCCTCAGGAATTTGGGCGCCCCCTGGCGGTGACCACGGGCTCCTATAGGGTTGAGTTTCTATGCTCTGTTCCCGTGGTCCCCATACCAACCAAGATGGCTGCCCCCTCGTGGTCCGAAGGAGGCGTAATCCCTCTTCCGGTTGTTCCAGGCGTCCCGCTCACCACAGTCTATACTATATTGTTTTCTAGTTGATACCTTTAATAAATGATATGTGAAAAATTATTGCTGTTTCTCTATATATGAATAAACCTATGTAAAATTTTTCTTAATTTTTCTCTATGCGTCATTTTACTTTTCTATTTAAATCGGTAAACATATTCAGATATTCACTGCCCCACCCTGAGCAGCACGAACTCGCCACTGCAAGGGGGTACCCAAAAATAACTGGGATTGAAAAAAAAAAAATTGTTTTCATTATTTTTACTATCTGAGACTTTAGTCTCCATTAAAGTCCTGTCCATGCGAATGAATGTGCTCGTCCCAACGGCTTTCCCACTGGTGGAAACATTTTTGGAATCGCCGAAGAGGAATGTTGTGTCCAAGGCCTGCAGCGATTTTTCTTCACCTTCCTCCGCGGCACAAAAATGCTTCCCTTTGAGTTCTTTTCTTTTTGTATGCAGGAACAAGAAAAAGTCGCAGGGAGCCAAGATCAGGCGAGTAGGGAAAGGTGGCGAGAACTGAGACACACAAGTCAATTCAGAAATCTCTTCAATCGTCCGACGACGATTTGCATTGCAAACTTTTTCAAGATGTTCATTATTCTTAATTGCGAAAGGTCGGCCGGATCTTGATTGATCTTCAAGTGACATTTCACTTCATTTGAAATGTGAAAACCACTCGTAGACCTGCGGTTTACGTAAAGCTTCCTCTTTAAATGCAGTTTCAAGCATCACTAAAGTTTCAGCAGTTGTTTTCGCTAAGAGACTCGCTGTTCTTTATGATCACCCGTCACAAATATCGCAGAACACGTTTAATAAGCACCAAGAAAAGCCGACATGGAACGAACAACATGAACAATACAGAGCAGCGCCAGTTGGCGGACTGACACAAAATACTGTAAGTGCGCTACACCTTGCAACGAAATTCACAGCTAAGTTGAGATTGTGCACCAGGTACAGATTCCGGTTATTTTTGGGTACCCCCTCGTACAATTAAGAGAAGCAGAATCCTTCAATATATAATTTATTTTTATTTCTAATTGACAGTCTGATGATAAGATAAGATGGCCAAGGTGGACAGAAAAAAGAGAGAAAAAACGAAAAAAAAAATCCAAAATCTGCAGTAGTTCAAGGCCAAAAGAGCACCCTAGACGTTCGGCCTTACATAAATGTTCGGAAGTCGTTCTTCATTGTGTTTTTTTTTTGTTTCTTTTTTAGGCTTTGTCTTGGAGGATTTGACGTCGAGGGTCTTGTGACAATTTGGGGTATCCATTTTCACTAAGACGTCACCAGCAGCCACCCAGGACTTTGATCAGGTGGTGGCACAGAAGACCAACATAGAAGAACTGGTAAGGAAAGAGAGAAAGGTGAAGAGTATACGCCATGAAGTAAATCATTATGTTTCTTATGAACACCCTGGAATTACAGACATTTTTCTTTTTTGTCCGCCAACAGCGGGGTGATCTGCCGGTACCCCAACCCTTCTTATGTCTGTCACTTATTATCTGACTGGTGACTCCATGGTGCAGTGTGAGTAGTCGCTTGACCATGATTTCTAAAAATCACACAGTGTATGCCCAGCATAATTCATTTCTCTTAACTAGGATGGACTATTCCAGGGGTGGGCAATGTCGGTCCTGGGGGGCCGCAGCGGCTACAGGGTTTTCACTCCGACCCAATTGCTTAATTAGAAACCAATCCTTGCCCATCTCGGACATTATTTAATTTTACATTTTATTAATCTGCAATGTTAGGTTCTTATATCGTAGATTATTATCACCCAAATGATTTGAAGCCTAAACCGGCTAATTTTTAGTCTGTCGCATTTTTCTCGTAAGTTTTGTATTAAATCACACAGTGCATGATGAACACATGCAGGTGTACATGGAAACAAGTTAGATGGAGAACTGCTGGCTGCTTTGTCATTTGCATCTTACTGCTAATAAGGAGCCATTAAAACACTGAGTGCAGCTGTTTCAGTAGGAATTACCTTTGTGGTAGGCGGCCGGGGTCCATGCCCAGCCGGGACGTCCCTGCACTCTATATTCAGGGGGAGCAGCCCTGGACGGTGCAATACCTCCCCCTGGACGCTAGATGGCTGCCCCCCCCTGGGTTGGAGTGGTGCCTTGGTTTCCCGCAGGGCTCCATGGGAATTGGAGTTGGGTGCAGCCCTGTTGGGTCCTGCAGACACCGCTGTAACTGGGACTCCTGAGCCCGTATGGACAGCGTATTCAACACACCCCAGAAGCGTAGCCGGAACTCGGCGATCAAGCACCTGGAGCACTTCCGGGTGGACTATAAAAGGAGCCAGCGGCCAGAGTTGGGTGGAGGAGGACGAGGTTTCCTGGGAGGAGTGGTGGTGCCAGAAGAGAGGAGTGTGGTTTGCTTACTATGTGTGTTTGTACACTGGGGACTGTGTTGTGCCTGTGGGGTTTACGGAGAAGACGTGCCCCACGGGTGAAAAAAAATAAATATTTGTTTTATTTTACACGTACCTCTGTGTTAATCTGTGTCGGGTCGGGCGTAATATAGCGCCTTTCTTACACCGTATATACTCGCATTTAAGTTCTCCCACGGATAAGTCGGGGCTTGGTTTTAACGTATAATTTCCGGTATTTTATAATGTCGGTCGTATAAGTCAAATGCAGAAGACTCACACTATTAGTCCAAGAGATTACGATATGCTAACGCCCAACTGAGAGAGTAACCACGGAGCACACGGCCTTTTGTTTTCTATGTATTGTGACCACACAGTAATACCTGAAGTATTCCGAAGCGACGTTTGCACTGTTTAGTTTTTTTTGTGTCTACACCCTCACATCCCTTATCTATGGTGGAGCGTTCGATCAGAAGAAAATATGAAGCTGGTTTTAAATTAAACGTCGTTGAATTGGCGAAAGAAATTGATAACAACGCTGCTGTGTCTGAGAAACTAGTGCGAGATTGGAGGAAGCAAGAAGATGTAAAAAAATAATAAATGTAAGTGTCGTATTTTTGAACGGGTGTATAAGTCGGGGTCTGATTTTATGATCGATTTCACTGGTCTACAAAAAAATATATTTTTTGTTTGCTTCTGGGAACTTCAGAGCAGCTCTCTATTAAGTTTTTTACACTGATTTCATATATGAAATCGGAATTAAGCTAGCACGTCAGGTTTTTGAAATACCCGTCACTGACGTTTTGACACGTTTGAATATCAATATAATATATCAACACGATATCTGGAGTTTGGACTCTGTCCCACCAAAATTCTTTCGATGTGTTTATTCTGAAACAAACTAGAAGACGATACCAGAGACATGTTAAAGTATATTTATGCCAATTTACCTCAATATAAAAGTGAGGTCAGTGTGCCCAAAAATGTTGGAGGCCCTCGCTTTTGCGCTTGTACTGCATATCCGTCTCTCTTTGCAAGAACCAACAGTCATCCATCATGCTCGGAGTGAATTTTTCCTGATATCAGTTTTCCATCACCTTTATATCTTGATGAAATCTTTTCCCATACTTATCTCTGACATCACTTAGATTTGGTGGAAAAAAGTCGAGATGAGAATGTCAAAAATGCTCAGCATAATTCTCTGCTCTGTGGCAGTCATGGAAATTCTGGACAACCCGCACGAATGAGGGCGCTGATTCAGTGGGCTTCAGTTTCCTTTTGAACTCATCGTCAAGCATCAGTTCACAGATTTCAGGGCCAACAAAAACACCTTCCTTAATTTTGGCTTCACTTTTCTCGAGACCAAACTTATTTCTTAAATGCAGAAACACATTGCCTTTACTGTCCAGTCACCCTAGTTGTCCAAGACCTGGAACATCATAACTAAAAAATTGGATGTGCTGCTGGACGAAAACGGTTTTCAGATTTGGAGTCAGCAAGTGAAATGTGTTAAAGTACAAGTGAAAGAATCCCAGTAGCAAGATCCGACTTATACGTGAGTATATACGGTAAGTGATTAAGGGTGGGCATCCTGAACAAAAATGAAAGCACCAAAATGCCACGTGAACAATAAGAGCTTCTTCAGCAATAATTGACTTCTCATCTATCCTTCCTGCCTACTACAATAAATTAAAATCTATCTATCTATCTATCTATCTATCTATCTATCTATCTATCTATCTATCTATCTATCTATCTATCTATCTATCTATCTATCTATCTATCTATCTATCTATCTATCTATCTATCTATCTATCTATCTATCTATCTATCTATCTATCTATCTAATCCTGCCAACTACGCTATCTATCTATCTATCTATCTATCTATCTATCTATCTATCTATCTATCTATCTATCTATCTATCTATCTATCTATCTATCTATCTATCTATCTATCTATCAGACAACTCAAATGAAGAGGACAATGACGATGGAAGTGACACTGTGTCAAACGTTCCATTGAGAGCACTTCCCATTTGCCAAGAACATTCTGAGCGTCCCCTTGTGTGTCCGGCCTGCAGATTCTGAGTGATTGTTCTGTATGCTGATCAGATGTGTGACTGATGTCTTGTTTTAGTGCTACTATGACTGTACACTGAACACGCATTACTATTACAATGGTAACATGTAAATCATTGAAAATATATATCACATTTACTTCACTTCAGAGGTAATAAAAATTTCTGAAGTTATTGTATTGCTTTTTACGCAGATTTAACCAGTTTAAAATGGTCCATTCATGGAAACGTTATAAAAATGGCATTCATGGAAAAGGGTTACTATAATAATAAAAAAAAAATGTCCGCTTTGGGTAATTTCAGGATAAGAGAAGCTGACGGCACCGGGCCCGTGATATTTTTTATTTCCTCAGATGAAAGCCAAAAGTGTTTTGCTGAGTTCCATCCAGGCCTCTAATCTGCATTGCCCTCTAGTCGCTTCTCTTGGAATTTCACTTCAAATTGGAAAGAACCCAAAAACTGACTAGGAAGACAGGAGTAATCACAAGACCAATGACCTCGGATAGCACACATCTTCGAGTCAAAAGAGAAACAGATGTGCCGACTCAAGTGGGAATCCTGCAGTAGACACGTGAGTAAGCACTCAGGGCTCAATGCGCACGGACTTCACCAAAACAGATGCTTTATTCTTTTGTTTCTTTTTTTGTTTTGTTCCTTCACTCGAACAAGACAATATTATTGCCTCATAGATGCTAACTCTGAGCATCACGCACTGCAAAGTAGAAGTGACAGGATGTAGTTTGTAGCGTTTGACAGTGGTGTACATTTCAGGGATACGGTAATAATATTTGTATTTATTTAAACTCAGCATGCAGTAATGGAAATTAGCACAAAATGTATGTATCTTTACTGTAGGGGACAGCTGAAGGGCCCTAGAGACTTCAATTCTGTGGCCGCACCAGGGGTTGGCGCTGTGTCCTTGTTGTGGAGAAAAATTTTGTATATGATTTGATAAATATTTATTTGTAACTTAGACAAATCAACGTAATATTAGTGTTACATCTATGCATATAAAAGTCAAAGCCCTCACTGAGTCCTCACTAATTCTCCCACTTTCCATAAAGGTGGGAAGATGAAATTCCGTGTGCTCATTCCTTGCAGTGTACTTACAAAAGTTAGGTATGTTTCATGTCTTATTGCAACACCCAAGGGGGGGAAAGGGTGTACCCCCTAAACTGTATATATAGATAAGGGAAACCCCTCCTCACTATTTCTGCGACTTCCAATATATAGGCCAAATTCCCCATGCTCATCTTTTACCCTGTACTTACAAACGTTAAGTATGTTTCATTTTGCGCCGTGCCCCGTAACGAACTTTCGAAAATAACGTCTTCTCACCATTATGCCGTAAGGAACTTTTGAAACTGACCTCTCCTTTTGGCGGTTTCATTCCTTATTTCCATTAACAGACGATTTATTTCACGACAGAGACGCACAATGGCCGCCCCTGGTCCCCCTTCCTTTTTCTGTGCACCTACCACGTGGTTGGCTCCCTGCCTCTATACATTAACAACATCCCACGCTCGTGTGCCTCCTCACTCGCTTCCTTACTTTCCTCAGGTGTTTGTCGTGCTCACTGCTCCCTTCTTCTTTACTTCACCACTTCAAGCCTGTTATTGTTGGCCTTGCTTCATGTCTTCCTGCCTTTTCATTTAGTTTCTTCACACTCTTAATCCTCTGGGCATGCCTCTGCATACTCTACTTTTGAAGGTCGGCGCACAAAATATGTTACTATGCACCAAAACATTGTAACGGCACCAGACTTCAGATCACATCTCTGCACAAGAACCCCATTGAGGCCACCATCTTCACTGGCACTGACTCAGGGGAGACTGGATTTATTCCTCGCATCCCTCTCATACCCTCTGACCTCCCATTCCAATTCAAACGCCTCCAATTTCCAGTAAGGGTCTGCTTTGCTATGACAATAAATGTGTCACGGGGCCAGATTCTAAAAAAGGTCGCCATTGACTTGACACAAGATTGCTTCTCACATGGCTGACTGTACGTTAACATGCTCAAGAGTGAGCTCAGCAGACAGCTTGGTCATTTTACCGCCCGAGGGTGTCCTTTACAAAGAGATCCTGACATCCTAAAAATGGACATTTCTCATACGCGACATTTACAATCATAAATTAAACTCTTTACAATCATCAAATTCACTCTCAATACTAAAATAAGCCTACGACAATTACATTGACAATCATGTTACGTTATTTTTAAAATATCCTTTTCTTTTTCATAACTTCTTTAACACACTACTTCTCCGCTGTGAAGTGCGGGTATTTTGCTAGTTATTGATAAGAACAGCAATGGTTTGACGGTTAAGACACCCCCCACCCCAGTCTTTAGGATTAAGTCTTTGTAATTTTATAACAGGGTCGGATGAAGTGCCTCAGACCAGTTTGGCAAGTGATTCTCCGTAGGACCCTCTCAATCAACTACCTGAATGGCAGGGTTCACCTTAACAAATGGTATTGGGGGGCAGGTGTGAAACCCATTGTGTCGCACCGGAATCCTATTGGTCAAAAGTTGCCTGATTGGTTTTAAATCAGAAGCCATTAAAGACCACGACGCCCTATTGGCTGTAGGGTTTGGACAGACAGTCTGCAGTATAAATTTGCTTGCTTTACCCCTCCCTCTCCCTCTCACACCATTATCATGAAAAGGACAACACAATGAAGAGCGCAGCTCGGCAGCCATATTGAGACAGGCCTGTTCTGAAGAAAGCTGACCAAAAATTAGACGTTTTAACTAACAAACAAGTCTGTGTACCGCCTGAAATGACACACCAGCATTTATCAGGTTGTATGGTTGCCAATAACAGAACAAGATGCAGAGGACAGAAAGATATGGAAGATGTTGATCTGCTGTGGCAACCCCTAACGGGAGCAGCCGAAAGAAGAAGAAGAAGAAGTTGTATGGTTGCCAATTTTCACTTGTACTTTGCTTATTGTTATTATTTATGAATTAATTATCAGGTTGTATGGTTGCCAATATTCAATTGTATTTTGCTTATTGTTATTATTTATGAATTAATTATCAGGTTGTATGGTTCCCAATATTCACATGTACTTTGCTTATTGTTATTATTTATGAATTAATTATCAGGTTGTATGGTTGCCAATATTCAATTGTACTTTGCTTATTGTTGTTATTTATGAATTAATTATCAGGTTGTATGGTTGCCAATATTCAATTGTACTTTACTTATTGTAGTTATTTATGAATTAATTATCAGGTTGTATGGTTGCCAATATTCAATTGTACTTTCCTTATTGTTATTATTTATGAATTAATTATCAGGTTGTATGGTTGCCAATATTCAATTGTATTTTGCTTATTGTTATTATTTATGAATTAATTATCAGGTTGTATGGTTCCCAATATTCACATGTACTTTGCTTATTGTTATTATTTATGAATTAATTATCAGGTTGTATGGTTGCCAATATTCAATTGTACTTTGCTTATTGTTGTTATTTATGAATTAATTATCAGGTTGTATGGTTGCCAATATTCAATTGTACTTTACTTATTGTAGTTATTTATGAATTAATTATCAGGTTGTATGGTTGCCAATATTCAATTGTACTTTCCTTATTGTTATTATTTATGAATTAATTATCAGGTTGTATGGTTGCCAATATTCAATTGTTCTTTCCTTATTGTTATTATTTATGAATTCATTATCAGGTTGTATGGTTGCCAATATCCACTTGTACTTTGTTTATTGTTATTATTTATGAATGAATTATGAATATTATCAATAATTCATTATTTAAAGTGTAACTGAACTCCTGCTTGTCTTTTACTACACCTAATTGCGTGAGGTTATAAATGTAGAAGGGAAGGTGGGGAGAAGTTGTAACGGCCGGCCTAATCATTCGGACTGGCAACTACACCGCCAAGATCTATGGCCTGGCAACCTGAAGGGTGTTAGACTTAGACAAGCCGTACTTTTTCCAATTACTTCCCCAATCGACAGACAAATAAGCAAAAAAGGCAAACAGTAGGTAGGTTACTAAAGTGAATATATATATATATATATATATATATATTGATGAAAAGAAGTGAAGCAAAATGCCAAAGAGTATAAATATCTCACAATCTCTCCTCCCCTAACTCACACAAACCCACGAATGTTAAATTAAACGGTGCTGCAATAAATACAGCGAGTAAACCCCCCGTTAATCCTACACTGAACATAAAAGAGATACGACACACACATGAAACACATAACACACGTAAAGTCCAGGAAATTGTCCAGAGAGTGATTAATGATAATGAACTTGAACCAGTTAGAAACTATCCACTGTGATATGGATGCACTTGACCATATGGTCCTCGGTGTGTCCTGTTACTACTGAACCCTGGGGTTTTGTGAGAATGCCGTTACATGTCCGGCATTGAGAGCAGCAATCTGTGGAAAAGGTACGTGATGACCCTGATTTCTCTCCTTTTCCCCTCATAATCTCTTCCTTCTCTCTCTCCTCTCATTTAAATAAAAAACAACCGGATGGGCTTGATGGGTGGACAGGAAAATTACCTTGAGGGGTCAGGGTCCTGCAGCATTCTCCTTTCGCCCTTTGTTTCCAGGGGGACAACATTTACACAGACACACCATAGACTACATAAACGGGACAACACTACAAAAGACTCGACTCAGCAAAATACACCGCTACAAAGTTATATACTACAACACTTTATAAATATGAGATTTGAGGCATCCTGACAAAGGCTACACATTAATAATAGAAAAAGGGGAAAAGTAGAGGAATAGAGAACTCAGCCAAGTCAAAACAGCCCTAATGCCTTTCTCTCTTTCTCCCACTGCAGAACAGATGATTGATGGCGAGAACACCTGTGATGTCACTTCCAGTGTCCGCCCATCTGGACCCACCTCTTGAAAACCAGAAGCGCCGCCATCTTTGTCAATTCAAAGTGGAACTTGAGTCTGAAAAGGTGTCTCTGCAGTCATTGCATGTTTTTCATTTTTGCTTGCAGTTCAATCATACGAGGTTACTGGGCTAGTACACCACCTCTTTATCTCTGTCATCTTGTTTCTCTTACAACTTATATACAGGGGTGGGAAAAAGTAGGTTTGTGGTTGTGAGTACATGAAACACAGAGTTTATTCTTGTAGTATTCTTTATTTATTAATTACTGGATTATTTATTTGTATTATTTGTCTTCTTCTTAAAGCTGTTGAGTTAATAAACCTATTGTATTAATCAAAACCTGCATGTCTTTTTCCATATAAGCAGCTGTAAACCTACTTTTTCCCAACACTGTATATACCAGAGTGGGCAAAAGTAGATTTAGAGTTGTGAGTATACAAGGCTGGCAATTTGAGCGTTTATGAGAATGCATCTAAGTGCACTGTGCCAGTGTGACTTTCTTTTGAGTTAATAAAGTTAATGCAGCTATTGAATTAATAAAGCTATTATAATAAGCAAAACTTGCATGTGTTTATCCATATTAACAACTGTAAACCTACTTTTTCCCACCCCTGTATATATATATTATGACCCGTAGGGAGCGTTGTAGCACCCCAAACCCCAAACACAACCTCACAGACAACAGTCCTGGGTTTAAAAAAAGGTTTATTATAACAATGGTACCCGACACAGGCTTCTTGCTCTTCAGTTGCCAAGAACACAATTCTCTCTCTTTCCTCCTCCTCCTCCACTCCTCCCAGTCGAGTTTTGACCATCTGCCACTCGACTCCAACTTACCTGGATAAGGCAGAGTGGCTCCTTTTATCTGAGACCCAGGAGTACTTCTGATGCCAGGGCATTGCCTGTAGAAAGTACAGGTTTTCTATCCCAGGCATGCTGCCATTTGGCATATCGGGAGAGTAAACAGTCCACATCAGTTTTAATCCTCCTGCATTATCTGTGTTAAGAGGAGCATTTATTTGAATATAATTTTATTGTCTCTAAGCATAATAACATCTTTTGATTTTTTTAAAATTTTCCTGTTATGGCACCTGCTTGGCTCAAGGTTGTAAGGCACTACAGAGGGAGATGAAGGCAGAATAGAATATGTCCGGCACCCAGCTGCCTTCTGTTCAGGACATTTACAACACTCACTGATGGAGGAAGACAAACAGGATAATTAAAGACCCCCAACATCCTGCACAGTCACATTTTTCACTCCAATCTTCTGTTAAAATGATATAGGATCTCACATCAGCAGATTCAGGGGGAATTTCTACTCCCAAGTCATAAGGTGGCTGAACAGCAGTCATTAAAACATAACAGATGCTGTATATATAAATTACTTACAAATATATATATTGTTTGTGCTTATAGATAGATAGATAGATAGATAGATAGATAGATAGATAGATAGATAGATAGATAGATAGATAGATAGATAGATAGATAGATAGATAGATAGATAGATAGATAGATAGATAGATAGATAGATAGATAGATAGATAGTGTCACACACATGCGTTTAGGAGGCAGTCAAAGAGCCTAAAGGTGAGTGAACTATTGCGAGATATGGGCTTGGCAACGTCACTTCCGGCCATCATCAATGACATCACTTCTGGCTCTTTCAGATCAAATCACTTCTGGCTCACTACGATGACGTTGGTTCTGGTTCCTGTCTCTAATGTCACTTCATGCCAGCCATTTCCTGTTCCCATAATCCTTCTTGTATAAAACCACCATTTTCTCAAAAGTGAAACTGTCAATTGTGCTTTAAAAATAAGACTTTTGATCTGTTTTTTTCGTATTGTCTGAGGACAATATGTGGGGACGGTCCCCAAACCTTTTTCTTGTTTTAAGACTTGTTTTTTCACGGGGATAAACTCCCACAATAGATAGATAGATAGATAGATAGATAGATAGATAGATAGATAGATAGATAGATAGATAGATAGATAGATAGATAGATAGATAGATAGATAGATAGATAGATAGATAGATAGATAGATAGTGTAGCAGTTAAGGCTTTTGTCCACCTCTTGAACCCTCAGGTACCACTCTGAACACGAGGTAAAAGTACAACAATATTTTATTTTTCTGTTATACAGTGCACCAAGCACTCTCCACACTACACTCATATAACCAATAAACTCTTCTATAAATCACCAATCCTCCTCGCCCAGACACTTGCCACCCTACCTCCCAGCTCAGCTCAGTGTTCTGGGCTTCCCACAATCCTTTTATAGCCCCTGACCCGGAAGTGGTTCCTGGCACAACCCACAAGTCCGTTTCCTTCCGGGTCAGGGCAAACAGTCCTTTTCTTCACCCCGGGAGCACGTCGTTTCTTCCGGACACATGATACTGACGCACTCCCGGGTTATAGGGCATACTAAGAGCCCACTAGCCCCCCTACAGCGACTCCCGGTGGCCCCCAAGGTATCCAGCAGGGCTGTGTGTATAAACTACAAAGTCTATGTGGCCCTGCTGGCATTTGGGGCACCATCATGCTGTCCGGAGGGCTCCTCCTAGCGGCCTGGGGGTGGTGACCGGAGTCTGTAGCCGGTCGTCCATCACAATAGATAGATAGATAGATAGATAGATAGATAGATAGATAGATAGATAGATAGATAGATAGATAGATAGATAGATAGATAGATAGATAGATAGATAGATAGATAGATAGATAGATAGATAGATAGATAGATAGATAGATAGATAGTGTCACACACGTGCGTTTAGGAGGCAGTCAAAAAGCCTAAAGGTGAGTGAACTATCGCGAGATATGGGCTTGGCAACATCACTTCCGGCCATCATCAATGACATCACTTCCGGCTCAGTACGATGACGCTGGTTCTGGTTCCTGTCTCTAATGTCACTTCATGCCAGCCATTTCCTGTTCCCATAATCCTTCTTGTATAACACCACCATTTTCTCAAAAGTGAAACTGCCAATTGTGCTTTAAAAATAAGACTTTTGATCTGTTTTTTTCATATTGTCTGAGGACAATATACAGGGACGGTCCCCAAACCTTTTTCTTGCATCACACGGTTTCTGCAGGTTTTTCCTTCGTCCCGTCATGCTGTGAATTTTCTGCTTCTTTATTGGAATGAAAAGTTGGAATTGTGCACCTTGGATACTTAAAAATAACCTTCTCAAACCTACTTTTGGGGGCCCAGAATCTATCCCAGTCCTGCATAAGGAAACCGATCCATCGCAGAGCCTCTCATCCACAATGAGTCCATTTTGAATGGTCGATGAAACTAACATGCCATCTTTGGAGAATGGGGAAGAAAACCCTTGCGGACACGGGTAGAACATGTAATCTACACGTACAAGGGTTAGGTGCAAGATTTCAGGCCACGATACTGGATCCATGAAGCAGCAGTGCTAACCACTGAGCTGCCTACAGTTTAATAATTCATTACAAATTGGGAGAAAAATGTTGAATACTCTCTAGAATCTCTAGATTTGTGTTCACATAGATCAAAATATGCATTTTTCAATTTTTATGTTCTATAACAGCCTGGTTAAAATTCATTGTGATTTAATTAATGGCCCCCTCTAGACAAACACAAAAATAGTCTGAATTCTTAAATAGAATTTAAAGGTAAGCCATCGATTTCAGCTCTCCCAGCCAAGAGTTACGTCAGCAGGAAGCTGAAATATCCTACATTTATCACCGTTAAAATCTGTTACTGAAGTATTGCTGCGGGCCTTTGGGCGACATTCATTAAAAAAATATATGAAAACATTTTACACCACTTCATGTTCTAATGAAAAATAAACGTTTGCCAGAGAACTCAAATAAACTTTCAACATCTTGCAGATTTTTAATTAACCTACAAATTATAGAAACCACAGTCGTGTCCTCCCTTTGCATTCCTTTCTCCTGACTTAAATTTTCAATTTCTCATTTTTGGAAACTTTTGAATAAATATTTTGACACAGTGAGCAAGCCATTCAATTACTGAATCGAGCTGTCTGCGCTGAAGATGGGAACAAAGTGAACTCTGAAATGAGGGCTTTTAGTTAAATTCAATGAGATCTTGATAGGTGACACAGAGATTGGCAGTGGGGTTTTTTGGCTCATTCAGCTCGGGTGGGGTGTGTGGGTATAATGGAGGAGTACCCTTTGGTATATGCTCAAGCGAGATCACAAAGAGATTATTGGTAATAGACTGGAGGAGCAGGTGTCCATTTTGTACATATATGAGTCACAAAACAGGGAGATTTAAGGTAGGAGACCAGAGGGAAGGGGTATCACTTTCTGATCGATATAAGGTATGAGACGGAGAGATATTAGGTGGGGAACACAGGGGAGTAGGCGTCCTTTTCATACATAAATAAGCCATGAGATGGAGAAATTATGGGTAGGAGACCAGAGGGAGGGTTACTTCATTTTGTACTTATATAAGCCTATGAGATGGTAAGGTAAGGTAGGGCACCAGAGGAAGCAGGGTGGTGGGGGTGATTTTATCGTCTTTCTTACTTGTATAAGCCAGGTCACAAAGAGATTTTAGGTAACAAACTGGGGGAGCAGGTGTCCCTTTTGTACACATATGAGCCATGAGGCAGAGAGATTTAAGGTAGGAGACTAGGGAAGAGTGTGTCCCTTTTGTACTAGTAAAACCCACAAGATAGAGAGAATTTTAGAAGTAAACCAAAGGGAAGGGGTATCTCTTTCTGATACATGTAAGGTAAGAGACAGAGAGATATGTTGGGAGACGTATGGGGGTAGGTGTCCTATTCTTACATAAATGTCATGAGACTGAGAAATTTTAGGTAGGAGACCGGAGGGAGGGTTACTTCGTTTTATACTTATATAAGCTATGAGGTGACGAGATTTAAAGTAGGAGACCAGAGGGAAGGGATGTTCCTTCTAAATATGTTTAGCTAAGAAATGGAGAGATTTTTAGGTAGAAGACCAAGAGGAGAGTGTATCCCTTTTGTACATGTATAAGGCAGGAGATAGAGAAATCTCTGGACGCAGATCAGAGGTAAGGGGGTGTCCCTTTCTGATATATATAAGCCATGAGATGGAGAAATATTTAGGTAGGAGACCAGAGTGTTGGTTGATTCATTTTGTTCTTATATAAGCCATGAGATGGAGATATTTAAGGTAGGGGACCAGAGGAAGCAGTGGGGTATCCCTTTCTTACATGTATAACAGACTGGGGGAGCAGGTGTCCCATTTGTACACATATGAGCCACAAGGCAGAGAGATTTAAGGTAGGAGACCAGGGGAAAGTGTGTTCCTTTTGTACAAGTAAAACCCAGAAGATAGAGAGCATTTTAGAAGTAAACCAGAGGGAAGGGGTATCCCTTTCTGATCTATGTAAGGTATGAGACGGAGAGATATAAGTTGGAAGACATATGGGGTAGGTGCCCTTTTCATAAATATTTAAGCAATGAGACAGAGAAATTTTAGGTAGGAGACCGGAGGGAGGGTTAATTTGTTTTATACTTATATAAGCTATGAGATGGAGAGATTTAAAGTAGGAGACCAGAGGGAAGGGATGTTCCTTCTATATATGTTTAGCTACAAAATGGAGAGATTTTTAGGTAGAAGACCAAGGGGAGAGTGTGTTCCTTTTATACAGGTATAAGCCAGGAGATAGAGAAATCTCTGGACGCAGACCAGAGGTAAGGGGGTGTCCCTTTCTGATATATAAAAGCCATGAGACGGAGAAATATTTAGGTAGGAGACCAGAGGGATGGTTAATTCATTTTATAGTTATATAAGCTATGAGATGGAGAGATTTAAAGTAGGAGACCAGAGGGAAGGGATGTTCCTTCTATACATATTTAGCTAGGAAGTGGAGAGATTTTTAGGTAGAAGACCAAGGAGAGAGTGTGTCCCTTTTGTACAGGTATAAGCCAGGAGATAGAGAAATCTCTGGACGCAGACCAGAGGTAAGGGGGTGTCCCTTTCTGATATATAAAAGCCATGAGACGGAGAAATATTTAGGTAGGAGACCAGAGGGAGGGTTAATTCATTTTATAGTTATATAAGCTATGAGATGGAGAGATTTAAAGTAGGAGACCAGAGGGAAGGGATGTTCCTTCTATACATATTTAGCTAGGAAGTGGAGAGATTTTTAGGTAGAAGACCAAGGAGAGAGTGTGTCCCTTTTGTACAGGTATAAGCCAGGAGATAGAGAAATCTCTGGACGCAGACCAGGGGTAAGGGGGTGTCCCTTTCTGATATATATAAGCCATGAGAGGGAGACATATTTAGGTAGGAGACCAGAGTGTTGGTTGATTCATTTTGTTCTTATATAAGCCATGAGATGGAGATATTTAAGGTAGGGGACCAGAGGAAGCAGGGGGTTATCCCTTTCTTACATGTATTAGCCAGGTCACAAAGAGATTTTAGGTAACAGACTGGGGGAGCAGGTGTCCCATTTGTACACATATGAGCCACAAGGCAGAGAGGTTGAAGGTAGGAGACCAGGGGAGAGTGTGTTCCTTTTGTACAAGTAAAACCCAGAAGATAGAGAGAATTTTAGAAGTAAACCAGAGGGAAGAGGTATCCCTTTCTGATCTATGTAAGGTATGAGACGGGGAGATATAAGTTGGGAGACACGTGGGGGTAGGATTACTTTTCATACATGTTTAATCCATGAGACAGAGAAATTTTAGGTAGAAGACTGGAGGGAGGGTTAATTTGTTCTATACTTATATAAGCTATGAGATGGAGAAATTTAAAGTAGGGGATCAGAGGAAGCTTGGGGCTTGGGGTATCCCTTTTTTACATGTATAAGCCAGGTCACACAGAGAGTTAAGGTAACAGACTGGGGGAGCAGGTGTCCCTTTTGTACACATATGAGCCACAATGCAGAGAGATTTAAGGTAGGAGACCAGGGGAGCGTGTGTCCCTTTTGTACAGGTATAAGCCAGGAGATAGAGAAATTTCTGGAAGTAGACCAAAGGTAAGGGGTATTCCTTTCTGATATATATAAGCCATGAGATGGAGAAATATTTAGGTAAGAGTCCAGAGGGTTGGTTAATTACTTTCGTACCTATATAAGCCATGAGATGGAGATATTTTAGGTAGGGGACCAGAGGAAGCAGGGGGGGGGGGGTATCCCTTTTTTACATGTATAAGCCAGGTCACACAGAGAGTTTAGGTAACAGACTGGGGGAGCAGGTGTCCCTTTTGCATGAGGCAGAGAGATTTAAGGTAGGAGACCAGGATGAAGGGGTATTCCTTTCGTGCATTAATAAGCCAGAAGATAGAGAGATTTTTGGAAGTAAACCAGAGGGAAAGGGTGTTCTTTTCTGATCTATGTAAGGTATGAGACGGAGAGATACAAGTTGGGAGACTCATGAGGGTAGGCGTCCTTTTCATAAATATTTAAGCACATGAGACAGAGAAATTTTAGGTAGGAGACCGGAGGGAGGGTTAATTCATTTTGTTCTTATGTAAGCCATGAGATGGAGAGATTTAAGGTAGGGAACCAGAGGAAGCAGGTGGGGTTATCCCTTTCTTACATTTATAAGCCTGGAGACAAAGAGATTTTAAGGCAGCAGACTGGGGTAGGATGTGTCACTTTCGTACATATATAAGCCATGAGATGGTGAGATTTAAAGTAGGGAACAAGAGGAAAGGGTTGTTCCTTTCGTATATGTCTAGCTAGGAGATGGAGAGATTTTTAGGTAGGAGACCAGAAGGTTGGTTAATTCTTATATAAGCCATGAGATGAAGATATTTAAGGTAGGGGACCAGAGGAAGGGGTATATCCATTTTTTACATATATAAGCCAGGAAATAAAGAGATTTTAAGTATGAGACTGAAGGAGGGGGTGCCCATTTTATACACGTATAAGCTAGGAGACAAAGAGATTGTACATACTAGAATGGAGGGAGGATGTATCCCTTTCGTATATAAAAGCCATGAGACAAAGAGATTTAAGGTAGGGGACCAGAGCAAGGGGGTATCCCTTTCGAAATGTATATGTCACGAGACAAAGAGATTTTAGCTAGTGGAACTGGGGGAGGTGGTTTCCCTTTCTTACATGTGTAAGCTAGGGGAAGGAGAGATTTTAGGTAGCAGAATGGAGGTCGGGAGTGTCTCTTTCCCAAAACGAGAAGCAAAAAAATCCATCTAAGAATGTAGCTAAAGTCAGAAAACTAGACAGCAGAAAATATACATTCATTATAAAAACACAAGACAAGGTTTGTTATCCGCGGCTCGGACGAGAATACAGTGAATTGGGTGACATTTTTAATGCCATCGCTGCAATAACCTGTGGGTCATGACCCTGGTCAACAAACCCCCTGATGACGGGACAGCTGTCTAGACCACAGCATACAAGGAAATAGACAGAAATAAAACAAAATCCAATGTATAAAACACATAGAAAATATTCAGGTCAGTGTCATACACTTCCTGGTTGTCCACATTTGTGGATGCAACCTAAATGCATGATTTTTATATTAATCAATAATTGATTTCTGGTTATGAACATTTTCTGCATTTTGACCCCATTGTTTGGTTTACATTTAATAAACACTTCACTGGTGTTTGTTACACCCCTCTACTACGGATATGGTTTGTCCTTCTGAGTGTTATGAGTCTGCCAATTCATGACATACACGAGGGATGTTCAAAACGTTTCCGCGCTTCTTTTTAAACTCTATTTGTTAAGAATTTCAAAAACAAATTCCATCACTTGCCTTCCTTTGCGATGTAATTTTACCAACTTTTTAATGCCATCAGAAAAAAAATGTTTTTGGTTGAACACGTAGCCACTGATGCATTGCTGCTTTCACATCACCATCACATGAAAATCTTCTTCCCCTTAAAGCTTCTTTGAGTGGTCCAAAAAGGTGGAAATCAGATGGCGCTAAATCCAGACTACAAGCTGGGTGCTCCTTTTCAATCCACTCATAGGCGACTCTACGAGTGAGAACTTGATCCTCGTACTGAGCACACATGCGGAGATGAATTGGTGCTCCCGGCACATCTTCTGCACATAAAATCCATTATGACGGAACGCAGTTCTTCTTTGGTGCAATTTTGCAGCCATGTTCACCACAGGGTGACAACTCTTATACTAAACTGCCAGGGCAGCCGGCTTGCCAGAGAGAACTAGTCACATGACAATCTCAGACATGACCAATCACTTCTCTTCCCTCCCGCCTTCACCGTTTCCAACGAAAATATAAAATTTCGGAAACATTTTGAACGTCCCTCATATTTTCCGATTACTGTAGATTCTGGAATATAAGCCGAAAATTTTGTCCTAGATTTTTGGCTTGGAGTTTGGGGGTCGGCTTATACAACGAGTATCGTTTCAGATTCAAGATTTCCAGCGCAATGCCGGTTTTGGCGATGAATATGGAAGTAATTAATGATGAAACTACAGCGCCATCTTTCAGATGAAGAAGTAACTTTGCATGCTGGTACTTTAAATTAAATAAAGAATTTATTCAAAAAAGTGTTTTAGTTGTTGATTTTATTAATAAAATTTATAATAAATTATTGGGAAGTTTAAAATAAAATACCGACTGTAAATGTCACTATAAAAAATCCTTGAATGAAGAAATCGCCAATCCTCTTACCGCTGCCGTACAGTTTAATGACAAAGCTTTGGAAGGCAGTAATTTTATCATCTAAATCTCGAGGAAGCCGTTGAGCCATCTTTGTTTTTGTTCGTAGGACTAGACTGTGGCGATTCATGAAACGAGTGTACCAGGATCTCAACGCCTTATATATTGCGTATTTAAGTTAATCACATTTATAACGAGTCTCCGGGAATCCACCCACCGATGTACCATATTTGCGTATATAGTTTCAACACAAAGTTTTCATTTTACCAAACTTCTCCGCAATCACTTCCTGGTTTCCATCAAAAATGCCGGCAGTCTCAAATTCTCGCCGATATACATGATAAATATACCTGAGAAGACACTTTTAAGGACATTTAGAAAATTTTGCTTGGAGAAGGGGGTCGGCTTATATATCGGTCATCGGCAAATACATGTAATTTAGTAGGTAGAAAAGGGGGTCGGCTTATATACCGAGTCAGCTTATATTCCGGGATCTATGGTAGGCTTCTTTTTTATGTCTTTCCTATTTAATTTAAAGTGCTTTTTATATGTTTATAATAGTTGTTTGTGATTAAGTTTCTATGTTCTGCTTGTATTTTGTGGGTGGTTCCCCAAGAGGCGGGGCCACCTGTCCATCTCCAACTAGGAACCGCCCCCTGTCCTTTAAAGGTAGAGCAGACAGGCGGCTCACTGGGGTACATTGTTAAAGCTTGGTGTTGGTGAGTTCGTTCTCTGGTGTTTTATGTTTACTTTGTTTTACGATTACCAGATTTGGACCTTCTCGTTCTGCTTTGGATTACCGCATTGGGACTTTGCTTGCTGTTGCCCTGTGGGTGAACCCTTTATACCACAATCTGTTATCACAGAGCTTTTGTTAATCAATCTTATTTTTTAATAAAGATTCTTTGCTTGCCAATCTGTGCACAAGTCAAGGTTTATGGTTACCCTGTTCCCGTGATATGTTGTGGACATTACTTGTTATTTTGCCAGCTCCTCATTTCAGGCCTGCTCCAGCAGAAGCCAGCAGGTTTCCTTAAGGCCTACCTGAAGTTAAGGTTGCCAGTGCTGGGCACACCAAGGTAGGGTTTTGGCCTGCTACCTACTCGTGATGTCTTTCATTCTCAACCTCCTTGATGGGAGTGGGTTGACCAAATCTTTGTTGACCATTGCAAGTCGTAGGGCAATGCGTAATAAATACAATGAGAGCTGCACAATAAGCACAAAAATTTTAATTGTTGTGAACAGAGGGAAAAAAACATTTATTCAGAAAATTGAGTAAACCAGTCAATGAGCAAAAAAAGAGGCACTGGAAATGTTATTACATAATTCATACAATTATCAAGATGCGTATCTCCCATAAAACCCTAAAGGGTACAACACGGTTCACGAAAATGTCCATGTTTGTAAACTTCCAAGGGAAATGGGAGTTAGCAACAAGTGAGCACCGGCACAGTGCAGAATTCAGCTTCCATCTTAGACTTGAAAACAATGAAGATATGTGTGAAAGATTATGAAGAACATATACAAATGATGACAACTGCAGCACTAGCCACGTTTAAAAGCAGTTCAAGTGCATTCCATACATTTATTGCATTAAACCAAAGAAATCATTCGTTTCCGAAGGAAGCTCAATTTTCACGTAATGCGTTAACTGGACTCAATGCGATCCTTTCAATGTTATGCCCACACATTCAAGTCTGGGTGGCACAAAAGCAGAATCGGCAATGGACTGGACAGGATATCTTTAGAAGGCGAGAAGAAGGAGAGAACATGCAAATTCCACAGAGGAACTGGCTCTGCGGCTCGTCCAAAATCGGAGTCGGTGGGCAAAGGATAACGTGAAGGGACTTTGTTTTTTGATTTGTATAGCACCTTGTTGCAATCCTTTCTTTCCTGAGCAAACAGTTATGGATTTCTAGTTGGCTGCCCTGTTGCAGCACAATGCTATCTTCATATATCAGGGGTGTCCAACTCCAGTGCTGGTGGGCCGCAGTGGCGGCAGGTTTTCATTCTAACCATCTTGTTAATTAGTGAGCCGTTTTTGCTGCTGATTCACTTGTTTTGCCTTTGTTTTAATTGACGTGACTCTGACCCCTTAGTTGTTTCGTTTTCCTTAATGAGCAGTCAAACAATAGTCCGTCAGTCATTGTCCAACCCGCTATATCCTGACACAGGGTAAAGGGGGTCTGCTGGAGCCAATCCCAGCTAGCACAGGGCGCAAGGCAGGAACAAATCCTGGGCAGGGTGCCAGCCTACCACAGGGCACACACACACACACACCATGCACACACTAGGGACAATTTAGCATTGCCAATTCACCTAACCTGCATGTCTCTGGACTGTGGGAGGAAATCCACGCAGACACGGGGAGAACATGCAACTCCACACAGCGAAGCAAACCCAGGTCTGTGCCACCGTGCCACCAGCCAAAATAACAAGCCACCACATGACCAGCTCACCGAAAACAAAGAAGGGTCTCGGTCATGTTGGGCTCCTCAGGTCACTAAAACATCTTGACGGTGGTCTTAGGAAAAACAGACAATCAGTTGTGACAGAATGAGAGCAGCAACAAGTCAGGATATTCAATAACGGCTTTAATGAACAGCAAGAATCGGCTTCTCATTAACAAACTGGTTGGAGTGAAATTGGCTGGAGATTGAAATCCCAATTTAGCGGGTCATCTGCTGGCCCGTTTCAGATCTCATTTCTGTTTGGCTGCCATATAACAAAAAAACAAATCAATTTAGAGGACTGAATCCTTAAAAACAGGGCTATTAAAAGGAAGGGAAAAGGAGTTAATTAGCAGCGAAAACTGATCACTGATTAGGAAAAGAGTGAGAATGAAAACCTGCAGCCACTGTGGCCCACCAGGACCAGAGTTGGACACCCCTGTCTTATACTGTACATATATTTATATATATATATATATATATATATATATATATATAGAGAGAGAGAGAGAGAGAGAGAGAGAGAGAAAGAGAGACAGTGTTTGATCATTTTAGTGACTTGTGCAAATCATAAATAAATGAAGGTGTAAGTGCTAACACCAATTCATAATTAGAAAGAAGGTGAGGATCAAACAATCCCCCAGCGTGTTGCTTTTATATGTTAAACTTTTCCTTGATGCATTTTTAAAGCGCAGAGTGCATGGTACAACAATATTGTATGTAAGTTTAAACCGATTTGGGTCTTTTTGCTTTGATTGATAGAATAGTGCAATACACATCAGGATAAAACTGATTAGTATAATAACTGTGGACATGCTCTTTGTCCATTCTATATTTCAGCTATAATATATCCAGTATCTGATGTGATTTTTATAAGATGCCAAGGGCATCCAATCATTTCATGGGTTTACAATTCCGCTCCTGACAATTCCTTGGAGTCTTTTTCTGTACTTCTTATTGGGTTTTCAATAGTAAAGAGACACGAGAATACATTATTTTTTTTAAATTGGAAATGGAAAATTATGAGCATGTGGCAGCTATTAAGAAATGCCTGACAGTCTTGTCAATGCCCCTCAAATTGTCATAGGGGTTGTAGAGTAGAGTCTTCATTTGGATGTTCTGTATTAAACTGAGCAACACTAGTGTGTGAATAAGCCAGTGTACCTGCAGCTTGAGGAGTTCATTCTAAAGAAACACATTTAGGCTTCTCCTTTTTTACATTTTGGAATCTCTTCATGAATGTGTTTTGGTGGCACATGTCTCACTGATATTGTAACTTCGATGAAGGAGCTTCATCTCCGGCTCAGCCTGGCAGAAATGGACCCCCTTGTTATCCGAGCTCGCCCGTCTACTCAGCACTCCACCTCTGATCAGCTTATTATCGCTAACACCCGCCATGTCAGTGCGCCACCTTGGGGTGGCAATCGATGACCAGCTGTCCTACACTGAGCACACTGCAACGATCTCCACAAGATCCGACCATACCTGACAACTCCTGCTCCAGGCTTTGGTCTTGTCAAGGCCGGACTACTGCATGTCTGTGCTGGCAGGAGTCACCAAACCAGTGCGGCATATTTTACAATTAGGATTTCACGGAGAATAATGTCTGAAAGGCACAGTGGTACATGTGGGACTGAGTGGTTTGGGGGGACAAGGAAATTTCAACAGCATATTTTAAACTGTGAAAACATCTCTGTGAGTGTGTGTGTGTATATATACTGTATATGTATGTGAGGTGTGGCAGTTTCATTTCAGGAATTAATCTAAAGAAAATATATGTGCATATCTGCACTAGCGGCTAATGTCACCATACAAGTTATCTCCTTCCTTACGTTTTCATAGCATGCTCTCCATGTGACACTTTCAACAACTCCAGTGTGTCAGTAACAGCACAGGCCACACTACACAGTTGTGCAAGGAATTACATTTTAACACCTTGTAAATGTATGTATATACTATATACTATACTATACTCATATATATATATATATATATATATATATATATATATATATATATATATATATATATATATATATATATAAATAGTGTTGCCCAGTCACACATGCGCATGCTATAGGAGGCTATGCTTATGAGGTAAACTGGCAACATTTCTGGGTGAGACACACTTGCTGTCCTCTTTTCTATTTCCAGTCCTAGAATGGAAGAAACAACCTCTGGACAGCTGTGACGGCACCTCCAGTCCACCCTGGAAATCCCCATCCTTTCCAGTTGTGCTGCTATATAAGAAGTGAAGCAACCGGGAGTTGGCGTTCATGCCTTGGACTGCATTTGACAGAACTTAATTCCCTGCAGAAGCAACCCGAACCTGATCAATGAAATCATCCTGTGCAACTTTTTACATTGTTACTCTTTTTTGGTTAATAAGCATTGCTGCTATTAAATGGGGATCTCACTTGGGACTCCAACACTTTATTTTGTCTTGTTTATTTTCATTCCAATATATATTTTATATATGTATGTGTGTGTGTGTGTGTGAGTGAGTGAGTGTGTTTGAATGTCTATCTATCTATCTATCTATCTATCTATCTATCTATCTATCTATCTATCTATCTATCTATCTATCTATCTATGTATACACACACACATTCACCTAATTATTTACAAATACTGTATATATGTGCATATATATATATATATATATATATATATATATATATATATATATATATATATATATATATATAGAGTATATATAAAAATATATATATGTATGTATGTATGTTTATATAAATATCTATGTATATATCTTCGTCCATTTTGGAACACCCATGCACTATACACTGTGCAAATCATCACAAACACATACAGTACATTGTTGTAGTTAAAGTGAAATCCAATTACACATTTGAGCTGTTACAATACATTTCACAAAATGTATGTGTCAAAAGCATTATTGTTTTACAGTAACGTAAATGTTTATCTCTTTTATAATGCATATTTATTATAGAACAGTAAAGTCTACTTTTGTGACAGCCTCATATATTTCTTCCAAAATTAATAGTTTTGGTCAGCAGCTAGAAGGCAAGAGTAATGAAAAAAATGTAACTGAAACTTACTGTATATAAGAGAAAATTCATATTGCTAGTTTTTTGACAGTCAAGAACTGTCTGTGTATGTGTTTTTGTATGTTATATCATATATACATACATTCAAAGAGGGAGAGAGGAGAGAAAGGAAAGCTACATACTGAATACACACATGAATCTGTGCATGAATATATGTTTATACAAGTGATGTCTATGTGTATGTGTGTGCATGTGTGTGTGTATATATATATATATATATATATATATATATATATATATATATATATATTCAAATATATATTAATTATATTCATTAGTACACAAGCACATATATTTATACATATAAATATATGTACACAGTATATTACACACACACACACTTACACAATGGATTCAGAGTGTATTCAGACCCCCTCACATTTTTCATATTTTGCTATATTGCAGTTTATTATTTTCAATACATTTGCAATACTTTCTAAAATCCTACTTTCAATTTGCCATTCTGGGGAAAAAATTATTTTAAATGATTTTAGCACCAGGCTGCAACATACCAAAATATAAAAATGTGAAATGAACAAGGATATATACAGTATGTGTGTGTGTGTGTGATGTGCCTGTAGTGTGTGTATATATATATATATATATATATATATACATATATATATATATATATATATATATATATATATATATATATATATATATATATATATATATATATATATATATATATATATATATATATATATATATGTATATATACACACATACACACACACATACACACAAACACCCACACAAACTCATATATGGTATATACACGATATACATGCACGTACACACATACACATATTAACTCATGTAGTGATCGCCCTTTGGCGATAATAATAAAATGAGTATCTAATAAGCAACATAATAATTTTAATAAAATGCAGAAATATAAGTTACTTTTGCACAGCAAGGATTTGCGTTCTCCTTTTTACAAAAAGGTGTTTTTTTCTGTTTTTGTTTTTTTTTTTAAATAAGGGTCCACTCGTCATTTTTATTTCTAGTTTCCATTCCGGTCCCAGTTTGGGATAAATTTTCTCAGAAGCTACTTTGTGAGTTGCGTTTGTCACCATTACCATTTCCCTGGGATTGGAATTCCACATTCATACCAGCCAACATAGAAGTTTGGTGTTCTGTCACCAAGTAGTCCAAAGGTTACTGGTTCCTGACGAAAAGCTCTATGGTAGCCTGTGAAATAAAATTTCATATCAATAAAATTTTATTATTTGAATGTTCCCAAAAGGACAATCTGTGAAAATTTGATTAGGTAATTAATTTATGTTCAAAAGTTTCTATAGATGTTTAAAAACCTAAAAAGGTGCCAAATTCATCAAAGTTTCCTAGAGAAAAAAAAAGACTAGAAAATAAGCAGAGGCCACTTTTGAGATGAAGCACTGAAGAGACTAGTAGAAGCTGCAGGGCCACCTAGTAGTCTGGTGGCAGTCCCTAGAGCAGGGCAGGAGTGGACAAAAATGATTTGTGTTGGTGGAGAATGCAGTGAATCACCTGCTCTGGATAAGTGGGTTTGGAAGATGGATGGATGATGTTATAAGTGAACACAGCTATGCTACAATAGCAGTAGACGCTGTACTAGAGGTTGTGGGTGTAAAAGCTTCAATAAGAAACTCTTATACTTGGTCTGTTTCCTTAGCAGAGTCACATGGAGCTGGAGCCTTTCTTAGCAGAATAGGCTAGAAGAAGAAAGGTTCTGCAGATGACACACACTTTAAGTACCCACTTTTACTGGGTCAACATGTAAGTCACCAATAACCACACCATCATGTTCTTGAGATGAGGGGTTGGAAGTCAAAGCACCTGTGAATAAAACTCCTGGGCCTACAGGGAAAAATGCAAACTCCATACAGATGCTGGATTGGCCCCTGGAGCTGTGAGATACAAGCGCTGACCATTGCTTCACAATTCAACTCACATTTTTTACTTCTTGTTCCTAGATAATTAATGAAGGATCTGTTTTTAAGGTAAATAGAGATATTATGCTCATTCTAAATCATGAATTGGTAAATGAAGTATTTGCTTCAACCTTGAATTTAAAATGACATTACAAATAAGGTATTTATAGTCAGCTGCATCGATAGATTGATATAAAAGATGCTATGTGTTAGATAGATAGATAGATAGATAGATAGATAGATAGATAGATAGATAGATAGATAGATAGATAGATAGATAGATAGATAGATAGATAGATAGATAGATAGATAGATAGATAGATAGATAGATAGTGTAGTCGGCAGGATTAGATGTCAATGTCAATTTATTTATATAGCACATTTAACACAATATAGTAATGATGTGGCCAAAGTGCATTACAATAAAAGAATAAAAGAAAAACAAAACAAATTAACATAAAACATAAATAGAAATAAAATATATAAACATAAAATAAATACATAATAAATAGAAGTAATGTTATATACATAAAAAATAGAAGTAATGTTATATAATCACAAAGAGGAACCCATCAGTATTTCTGAAGGTCACGGAATGCAAGTGAATAGAAATGAGTCTTTAGAATAGAATTAGATAGTTAGAATATGAAAGGCACTATATGATAGACAGATAGATAGCGTAGTCGGCAGGATTAGATAGATAGATAGATAGATAGATAGATAGATAGATAGATAGATAGATAGATCAAACTTACAGCACATTTCATACATTATTTCATCTTTTACTGTGAAGACAAACGATATTACCTTCGATGGTGGGCAGAGAACTTAGTGTCGTTTGGGGGCCTGTCCGTCCTTCCAAGTGTGAGTCTACAAATTGACAGTGATCCTCTCCTCTCCCAAAGGAATCTCCAATGTTATAGAACATATCTAAAAAGAAATCCACTTATAGAATCAAATGACTTAAAATATTTTAATGAATCTTAAAATATTAGAGTGCCTTGAACAAAATGGCAAGAGTGAGTAATACAAAGTCAGATAAATGTGCTGGTTTCAATGTTTGAGCCACATAATATCTTGAAGATAAAAATGCATCCTAAGAACCTCCAACACAAAGGCTCTGAACCAATCTAATTACCCTAAGCCCACGTCCCAGCACACCCCTCTGTTGGCTTGTCATAATTAACCACACCAATTGGCGTATCCTGTTGCCTCTAAAGGTGTCAAAGTTTGAAAGTATGAGCGACAAGGATTGACCAATGATAATGTTTCTCGACCACTGGGTCAGACTGGGACCGCTGTTCCTGGTGGGTCATGAATTGCTATTGTTTATAATTTTATTAGGCCTCTGCAGGTTATCACTCCAGCAGTCACACATCAACCCCACCACCATTATGGTGTTCATGCTTGAATCACCAAGGGCGAGGCCGGGTAGACCACAAAGACGCTTACATGGGGAAAAGTGGGTCTTGGCACCAAAAATGTTGTGAATCCCTGGATTATGTGATTCCCTTGTGACTTTTCATTACAGTTCCAAGTCTCCTATTACAATGTCAGATACTAAATCTGAGGATGATCTTCTGGACCACCATGTGGACACAGCCGACTTCCTTGTTTAATTCCAGTAGACCTCCTGAATTGTCTGCTGGCAAGAATGTGTGTGGATAACCACTAGCATTGGGTTAACCGGACAGGAAGATATATGTGTTTAGGAAACTACAGCGAGGGCTAATACCAAAAAGAGTGCAGTGGTGACTGTCCACGACTTGAAGCGATTACATAAATGAAGGCAGCGACTGAAAATGATTGGAAAAGTTGTGTTGCGTGATGCTGGCTCTATTATCTAGGAATTAGAAAGAATGGGAACTTACTAAGTGTTGTGAAGTGGCCACACAAAACACAATGAAAAAGGTTGAGGCCTTGAATCACCTTAAACCAGACCAGTACTCCTCTGATCTGAAAACCCAGTCAAGCCCAAAACTCCACAGGCAGGCTTTGGCCTGCACAGGCCTAAAACGGAGAACTGGCTTTCAAAATTCAAAAAATACCTTTACGCCAAGCAGAAAAGAGTGTGCAGCATGCAACCCAGTAACAGAAACCCATTAAAAAAGCATCTGTTTGACTAAACTTATTTATAAAACACAAGAAAATGGTCACTGGATTCCTGCTTGTTTTCGGATCCATGATGGCTGAGGATGACGTTCAGCTCTTCTTTGCACATTTTAATGATGCTGGAGCGTTTCCAAAAGGTGAACTCCATAAGTGGACTAGTGCATGTGAACAGGTAACTCACATTATCATATTATATGGAAATGCAGTCAATAAGAAGTGCATTTGAGGGTTATGATTGCCTCTGCTTATATGCCACTAGCCTCTCTTCATGCGCAGTAGGTAAATAAAACATGATATTAAGATATCTTACCTCTTAAACCTTCACCCATGAACATTTTATACCGTAATGAATTGCAGAGTACCACCCCAACAAACTTCCTGTACCAAGTCCTCTTGACAAACTGACTCCCTTTGCAACTGCTTGAACTGGGGTTGTACTTAAAACTGAATGGAATCCAGATGGGCTCTCCTCCTGAAATGGATTAATGCTGTTAATGGTGGCGCTATACAAAAATAAAAGTTCTTCATAGTGGTAACATATCATTGAATCATACAGTGCCCATGGGAATACCCCTTGCCCGACATGATAAGAGCATACTCCATGAACCCTCAATCGCTCTCCCACATTCATTCATTATTCCAATACTGGACCACAGGAAGGTAGAGCCTATTGTAGCAGCACTGGGTGAGAGGCAGGATCAGGCTTAGCTGGCTGGGCACACTGCTTTGTTATTTCACGGAGCCATTCAATCTCACCTGGATCGCTCTTTTTTTGTATGCTGTATTAATCCCTGAGGGGGAAATTCTCTTTTTTGCATACCCCAACTTACTTAGAGTTTTAGGGGCAGTGCTATTTTGTACAGCGGCCCAGGAGCAATTACAGGTAAATTGGCTTGCTCAAGGGCCCAACAGAATAGCATTCCTTCTGGAATTCAAACTTTAGAGTATCCAGTCTGCCACTCTTTGGGAGCCACACCTGTACAGGACACTAAATGAGTACTGGGCACACCCCTCAATCAAATCCATTATTCTTCAGAACCAACTCCATTAGACAGGTCGCTCCCAGTTCCCTAAACAGATACCCTACTCACAACGGAGCCCAAGCCTAGACATCTTGTGGTGGCCACAAAAAGCACTTCAAAGATACCTTGAAGATCTGACTTCAAAAGGGGCCAGATCAGCTTTGGTAGTTGGGAAAGCCCTGACCATAAAAATGTCCCCTTTTGGCACCTTATGGCGGCCACTCACTATGAGGCTGACCATCTTTCTGTCAAATCAGACAAAAGACGACAGCGGAAAGAGAAGTAGGAGAACCCAGTTTTGTGGAAGTCATCTCCAAATGGCGCATGCTACCCCAACTGTCCTAAGATTTGTGGTCTTGAGAATTGGGCTCCTCAGTCATCTAAAAATGCATCACCCTCATTACAAGTGACCACTAATGGTGATTGGTCACACTCACAAATACCAACTCAAACTTGGCCGGTTTTGCAATGCCAGTTAACATGGCTGATCTTCGAGATGTGGGAGAAAATCCAGGTAACCCACACAAATATGGGAAGAACCTGCAGAAAACGTCCCTCTACAATCCAGGTCGAGAGAGCTATGGGGCAGCAAGGCTAATTGGGATGGGGCCTGAAACTGAATTCCATGCTGATTAATAAAACCAAAGTCGAGTGAGTGTTCGCCTGCAGTGGAAGGTGTAGAAGAGATTGAGAGAGGTAGGTGAGAGATGCGGTAAAGGAGGCAAGACAAGCAAGATCACAAGGTGAACGGCTAGTGAGACAATTGAAGAGATAATAAAAAGCTTAAGAATCTGAAGAAGGAAGACATATAAAAAAGCTTTCTTACCTGGAGGTCGCGCTATCAGAAGTGGATCATCTGTAATGAGAGGAACAGGCCCAAAATGATATGAAAATCTCATATGTAATAAAGTCTAACATGTAACATGTAAGATATGTAATATTTAGCTTTGAGTGAGTCGTGCTATCAGAAGTGGATCATCTGTAATGAGAAGAACAGGCCCAAAATGATATGAAAGTCTCATATGTCAGTCAGTCATTTACCAACCTGCTCTATCCTCACACAGGGTCACGGGGGTCTGCTGGAGCCAATCCCAGCCAGCATAGGGCGCAAGGCAGGAACAAACCCCGGGCAAGGAGCCAGCCCACTGCAGAAGTCTCATATGTAATAAAGTCTAATATGTAATATGTAAGATATGTTATATTATGCTTTGAGTCGGTCGCGCTATCAGAAGTGGATCATCTGTAATGAGAGGAACAGGCCCAAAATGATATGAAAATCTCATATGTAATAAAGTCTAACATGTAACATGTAAGATATGTAATATTTAGCTTTGAGTGAGTCGTGCTATCAGAAGTGGATCATCTGTAATGAGAAGAACAGGCCCAAAATGATATGAAAGTCTCATATGTCAGTCAGTCATTTACCAACCTGCTCTATCCTCACACAGGGTCACGGGGGTCTGCTGGAGCCAATCCCAGCCAGCATAGGGCGCAAGGCAGGAACAAACCCCGGGCAAGGTGCCAGCCCACTGCAGAAGTCTCATATGTAATAAAGTCTAATATGTAATATGTAAGATATGTTATATTATGCTTTGAGTCGGTCGCGCTATCAGAAGTGGATCATCTGTAATGAGAGGAACAGGCCCAAAGTGATATGAAAATCTCATTTGTAATAAAGTCTATCATGCAATATGTAAGATATGTAATATTTAGCTTTGAGTGGCTTGCTCTATCCACTACAGATGAAGTGGATCATCTGTAATGAGAAGATCAGGTCCAAAATGATATGAAAGTCTCATATGTAATAAAGTCTAACATGTAACATGTAAGATATGTAATATTTAGCTTTGAGTGAGTCGTGCTATCAGAAGTGGATCATCTGTAATGAGAGGAACAGGCCCAAAACGATATGAAAATCTCATATGTAATAAAGTCTAACATGTAATTTGTAAGATATGTTATATTTAGCTTTGAGTCGGTCACGCTATCAATAGTGGATCATCTGTAATGAGAGGATCAGGTCCAAAACGATATGAAAATCTCATATTTAATAAAGTCTAACATGCAATATGTAAGATATGTAATATTATGGTTTGAGTTGGGCGCGCTATCAGAAGTGGATCATCTGTAATGTGAGGATCAGGTGCAAAATGATACGAAAGTCTCATATGTAATAAAGTCTAACATGTAATATGTAAGATATGTAATATTTAGCTTTGAGTGGCTTGCTCTATCCACTACAGATGAAGTGGATCATCTGTAATGAGAAGATCAGGTCCAAAACGATATGGAAGTCTCATATGTAATAAAGTCTAACATGTAATATGTAAGATATGTAATTTTTAGCTTTGAGTGAGTCACACTATCAGAAGTGGATCATCTGTAATGAGAGGAACAGGCCCAAAATGATATTGTAACGTGCAGGTAGTGCTTTCTAACCTTGTCTGAGGGAAAGGGAGGACTGGAAAGGGAGGTTTTGAATTGTAAGGGGCGGACACACCTCAGAGGGGATGTTTTGTTTTTGTTGTGTTCCGGAGGTGTGCTGGGTTTAGAGGATTCCTAGAGTCAACGAGAGTGCTCCATTTTTGTATAGGAACGAGTCAAGCAAAATAAATCGAAGAGGCCCTGACAGCTGTGAGTGCTCCTGTTCTTATTTACCTGGATGGCTACAATATGAAAGTCTCATATGTAATAAAGTCTAACATGTAATATGTAGGGGTGACACGGTGGCGCAGTGGGTAGTGCTGCTGCCTCGCAGTTGGGAGACCTGGGGACCCGGGTTCGCTTCCCGGGCCCTCCCTGCATGGAGTTTGCATGTTCTCCCCGTGTCTGCGTGGGTTTCCTCCCACAGTCCAAAGACATACTGGTTAGGTGGATTGGTGATTCTAAATTGGCCCGTGTTTGTGTGTGTCCTGTGGTGGGTTGGCACCCTGCCCGGGACTGGTTCCTGCCTTGTGCCCTGTGTTGGCTGGGATTGGCTCCAGCAGACCCCTGTGACCCTGTGTTCGGATTCAGCGGGTTGGAAAATGGATGGATGGATGGATGTAATATGTAAGATATGTAATATTTAGCTTTGACAGGGGGCACAGCAGAATCAGAAAGTATTCGGACCCCGTCAGTTTCTGCACACTTTACTGTGTCGTAGATTTCATTTGAAATGGATATATTTGCCATTCTTGCTCGTCAGCCTTCACTCAGTAACCCATAATGACCAATTGAAAACATGTCTTCAGAAAGGTCTGCAAATTTATGAAAAATCAAAAAATGAAACCTCTCATTCCCACTGATCCCCCCCACTTTGTCAATTGTTAATTTCAGTAGCAGATCTATAAGGGGGACTGAAGATGTGTCTTGCAACCAACACTACCGGGGGGACATTTATAACCTTGAGCCGCCCTTGCCACTCGGGCTCACTTTGTCTTTGTCACCGATCTACACAAGCATCGGTAACTTACTGTTTTAAAGGAGACCCCATTTATAGGGAGATCTGTTTTGCTGGGGTGGGAATTGTTATTAACTACTACCATTGAAATATTTTGTGTGTGAGATGATTGACTGTCGTTGTTTCTTTTCGAACTCAAAACATTTAATCACATAAAAAGAAACATATTTCATGGCCTGTAAACCTGTATGGTAGAATTAATTTCCTTCAAAGGCGCACCACCTTACAGCCAACACAAAATTGCTGACTTGTTGGGTTTCCTAATTTGCCCTTCCAAAGCACTAAATATAGAAAAGCGATCCTTACCTGATTCAGTTACATATGTGAACGTGTCACTGATGGGTCCCAGGCCAAATATGTTCTTAGCTTGGACCTTGAAGTAATACCTAAAAAACAAATTTTTTTTTATTTAGAAAAAAAATGCATCCCATGGCCTTCAATAATCTAAGAAAAAAACCCCCACAAAAATAGGCCTAAAATCGATCAGCCTGTGAGGTAGTAATGCATCCATCCATCCATTGTCTCCCGCTTATCCGAGGTCGGGTCGCGGGGGCAGCAGCTTGAGCAGAGATGCCCAGACTTCCCTCTCCCCGGCCACTTCTTCTAGCTCTTCCGGGAGAATCCCAAGGCGTTCCCAGGCCAGTCGAGAGACATAGTCCCTCCAGCGTGTCCTGGGTCTTCCCCGGGGCCTCCTCCCGGTTGGACGTGCCCGGAACACCTCACCAGGGAGGCGTCCAGGAGGCATCCTGATCAGATGCCCGAGCCACCTCATCTGACTCCTCTCGATGCGGAGGAGCAGCGGCTCTACTCTGAGCCCCTCCCGGATGACTGAGCTTCTCACCCTATCTTTAAGGGAAAGCCCAGACACCCTGCGGAGGAAACTCATTTCAGCTGCTTGTATTCGCGATCTCGTTCTTTCGGTCACTACCCATAGCTCATGACCATAGGTGAGGGTAGGAACATAGATCGACTGGTAAATTGAGAGCTTCGCCTTGCGGCTCAGCTCCTTTTTCACCACGACAGACCGATGCAATGCCCGCATTACTGCGGATGCCGCACCGATCCGCCTGTCGATCTCACGCTCCATTCTTCCCTCACTCGTGAACAAGACCCCGAGATACTTGAACTCCTCCACTTGGGGCAGGATCTCGCTACCAACCCTGAGAGGGCACTCCACCCTTTTCCGGCTGAGGACCATGGTCTCGGATTTGGAGGTGCTGATTCTCATCCCAGCCGCTTCACACTCGGCTGCGAACCGGTCCAGAGAGAGCTGAAGATCACGGCCTGATGAAGCAAACAGGACAACATCATCTGCAAAAAGCAGTGACCCAATCCTGAGCCCACCAAACCGGACCCCCTCAACACCCTGGCTGCGCCTAGAAATTCTGTCCATAAAAGTTATGAACAGAATCGGTGACAAAGGGCAGCCCTGGCGGAGTCCAACTCTCACTGGAAACGGGTTCGACTTACTGCCGGCAATGCGGACCAAGCTCTGGCACCGATCGTACAGGGACTGAACAGCCCTTATCAGGGGGGCCGGTACCCCATACTCTCGGAGTACCCCCCACAGGATTCCCCGAGGGACACGGTCGAATGCCTTTTCTAAGTCCACAAAACACATGTAGACTGGTTGGGCAAACTCCCATGCACCCTCCAGGACCCTGCTAAGGGTATAGAGCTGGTCCACTGTTCCGTGACCAGGACGAAAACCACACTGTTCCTCCTGAATCCGAGGCTCGACTATCCGACGGACCCTCCTCTCCAGGACCCCTGAATAGACTTTTCCAGGGAGGCTGAGGAGTGTGATCCCTCTGTAGTTGGAACACACCCTCCGATCCCCCTTCTTAAAGAGGGGGACCACCACCCCGGTCTGCCAATCCAGAGGCACTGTCCCTGATGTCCATGCGATGTTGCAGAGGCGTGTCAACCAAGACAGTCCTACAACATCCAGAGCCTTGAGGAACTCCGGGCGTATCTCATCCACCCCCGGGGCCCTGCCACCAAGGTAGTAATGCAGATTTCGATATTTACCCAGCATTCCTCATGAGGTAATGTTAATAGAAGCTCCCTTCACGCAAATCGGCACACATATAAAGATCATCACCCCAAATGTAGATGCGCACGTGTATGTGAGTGATGATCACAGTATCAACTCAAAGGTGGTCATGGGTGTAAGCTGTACAGTAGTCGCTAGCATATTACCAGGAAGATAAGTGAAGCTGGAGACTCACGGGGCACGGGATAAATACAGCTTTGCTTGGGGGGGTATCATGGAGACAGACATGGCATGGGACAGTAGAAGAGGACTGGGACACCGGAAGAGTGACCGTGACTTTCGAAGTAGCACATGAATTACCGTGGCTAGTTCCGGTAAAACTGTTACTTTACGAGGCATTTGCTGTTGGCATACCAGCAGGAAGGTGATTCATCTGAAAGTATGGCTGTGGACCCCCTACCCCCCCATTCATCCATCCATTTTCTAAGCCTTGAGAAGGGCCAAAGAGGAGGTGCAATGTACCCCAGCATGCATAGCGTACAAGGCAAGAGCAATCCCAGGAGCCTTCACTATTCAATAAATGGGCTCATTATTGGCCTTTACTCTCTGCCGGTGTGTATGTCTCCATCTTTCTACTGAGGCAGACGGCTGGGGCCCTTACCTGACTGGGATCACCTCCATAGTGGAAGATCTTGGGGAAAAGGCATACACAGGGCGCTACCGCCCTCCCCGGAGTGCTAGATGGCAGCCCCCCTGGGTTGCTACCACACCCCGGATTCCCACAGGGCCTGCTGGGAGTTGGAGTTTGTGGGCTCAGCCTTGTTGGGTTCTGGAGGTGCCTCCAGGGGGGTACTGTTTCATCGGGCTTCCACCACATCTTACACTGTAATTCTGGATCATGCTAATGGGCCACCTGGAGTGTTCCAGGGTACCACAAAAACGGGACCACCTCGCTTCATTCAAGGGGACAGAGTCGGGAGAAGTGGAGGAGGCAGCGATTTGTGAGAGAGAAAGAAGACAAAGAGCGTGCTGTCTTGTCCTTTATTGTACTTGTGGCTGTTGCGGCAAGAAACGCGTATTGTGGAAGAGTTTCCCACAATAACTGGCATCCTTGCTTGCATGAGTTGGGTGTTTGGGGAGCTGCAGTGCCCCCTGGTGTCCACACTATTTAATATTATTCATGATGTTGCAAAGTAGCAACAGCTTAGCACAGAATGTTATTTTTGTTTTCCTTCTCCTTCTACTGTGATTACTATCATTATCATCTTTGTGTCGAAGCCGCGGCTTCACAAAAACCTCATGACGAGTGTCGATTTAAGGCAAGTGATGCCATAAAGCCGCAACGTCATTCGTTTGCAAGTCCAGTCCAGTCATTTTTATTTAGGTAGCACAGCTAAAAAAAGCAACATTAGTTGTACCCAAGTGTTGTGCAGTACCCTGAATAGTAAAGATATATAAAATAAACTAAAGCAAATGACAATAGAAATAGTACACAACTTAATTAGAATACAATGAAACAAAATGATAATGGAAACGGTGAAAACAAGCCAAGCTAAGATATTAACACTATACAGAATCGAAATCCAATGAAGAAAAATAAATCTTCAAGAGAGATTTAAATACGTCTGTAAATTGGGACAGTTTGATATTTTGGGGAAATCACATCCCACAGCCTGGGTGCAGCATGGTCACTTTTGACCGTGGAATAAACAGCAATTGCTGGTTAGATGACCCAAGAGGACCACAAGGGAGTGAGGAAGATCTGAGATGGAGTGTGGAGCCAAACTAGGTGGAGCTGGAAAAAAACACAAATAACACAACTTGGAAGTGGATACTAATATTTTACTGGTAGCCAGTGCAGTGTGGCCAGCAGTGAGAAACCTTCATCCCTTTTCTTTATGACCGTGAGAAGCCTGGTCGCTGCATTTTGGAGAAGCTGTAATTCTCAGACATGAACTCCTACTCTTGGCTGAGACTAAAATGCTTTGCATATACTTCTCATGTCCTACTCTGAGGTCGGACAAATTCTAATCTTAGAGTGACTTTTAATGCAATTCCTAGAAGTAATTCTGAGATGCTTGATAAATATACAATACAATACAATACAGTTAATTTTTGTTATAGCCCAAAATCACACAAGGAGGGCCGCAAAGGGCTTTAACAGACCCTGTCTTGTGACAGCCCCCCAGCCTTGACTCTCTAAGAAGGCAAAAAAAAAAACCCAGTAGGGAAAAAAAAATGGAAGAAACTTCGGGAAAGGCAACTCAAAGAGAGACCGCAGTCCTGGTAGGTTGGGCGTGCAGTGGGTGTCAAAAAAAAGGGGGTCAATACAACACAATACACAGAAGAGAACACGAGTCGTCATCAATACAACAAAATCTGACAATAGAAATATTACAAGTACAGAGCAGAATTCAACAGTAGATGATATCACATAACTGGCTGTGTAAGCCCGTGCTGTGAAAAGCCCGGGGTCCTAGAAACTACTGAAATCGTCAGAAAAAAAACTAAAATGTAGAGATGTCAGGTGATTGAAAGGAACAACTCTGGGCGTCTCTCTCCTCGGAAGATTCGTTTTGCCATTTTGTTCGCCTCGCTTGTGTTATTAGCGGCTAAGCGTCTTTGTCTTTCTTCGGAGGTTTCGTTTTGCCGATGTGCTCGCCTTGTTTGTGTATTAGCAGCTAAGCAAGTTTCTGTTTCCTCGGAGGTTTTGATTTGCCGACGTGCTCACATCACTTGTGTTATTAGCGGCTCAGCGACTTTGTCATTCTTCAGAGGTTTTGTTTTGCCGATGTGCTCGGCTCACTTGTGTATTAACGGCTAAGCGAGTTTTTGTTTCCTCGGAGGCCGAGCCCTTACCCCGACTCCACTTCTCACTTCTGGGCCGGACAGACAGACACACACATACTTCCACGTGTAGACGTTTCTATATAAAATAGGATTTGTTCAGATAAAATATGGGCCCTGGATCGGTGTTTTGGGGTGATGAGATGTGTTCGCTTGTGTATTAGCAGCTCAGCGAGTGTCTCTTTCTTCGGAGGTTTCATTTTGCCGACGTACTCGCCTCGCTTGTGTATTAGCAGCTAAGCGACTTTGTCATTCTTCGGAGGTTTTGTTTTGCCGACGTGTTCACCTCGCTTGTGTATTGGCGGCTAAGACGAGTTTCTGTTTCCTCGGAGGTTTCGTTTTGCCGATGTGCTCGCCTGGCTTGTTCATTAGCAGCTAAGTGCCTTTCTTCTGAGGTTTTGTTTTGCCGACGTGCTCACATCACTTGTGTTATTAACGGCTCAGTGACTTTGTCTTTCATCTGAGATTTCGTTTTGCCGATGTGCTCGCCTTGCTTGTGTATTAATGGCTAAGCGAGTTTTTGTTTCCCTGGAGGCCGAGCCCTTACCCCGACTCCACCTCTCACTTCTGGGCCGGACAGACAGACACACACACACACTTCCACGTGTAGACGTTTCTATATAAAATAGGATTTGTTCAGATAAAATACCAGGGTGTTTTGGGGTGATGAGATGTGTTCGCTTGTGTATTAGCAGCTCAGCGAGTGTCTCTTTCTTCGGAGGTTTCATTTTGCCGACATACTCGCCTCGCTTGTGTATTAGCAGCTCAGCGAGTGTCTCTTTCTTCGGAGGTTTCATTTTGCCAACATACTCGCCTCACTTGTGTATTAGCAGCTAAGCGACTTTGTCTTTCTTCGGTGGTTTCGTTTTGCCGATGTGCTCGCCTCACTTGTGTATTAGCAGCTAAGCGACTTTGTCTTTCTTCGGTGGTTTCGTTTTGCCGATGTGCTCGCCTCACTTGTGTATTAGCAGCTAAGCGACTTTGTAATTCTTCGGAGGTTTTGTTTTGCCGACGTGCTCACCTCGCTTGTGTATTAGCAGCTAAGCAAGTTTCTGTTTCCTCTGAGGTGTCGTTTTGCAGATATGCTCGCCTGGCTTGTTCATTAGCGGCTAAGCGACTTTGTCTTTCATCTGAGATTTCGTTTTGCCGATGTGCTCGCCTTGCTTGTGTATTAACGGCTAAGCGAGTTTTTGTTTTCCCGGAGGCCGAGCCCTTACCCCGACTCCATCTCTCACTTCTGGGCCAGACAGACAGACACACACACACACTTCCACGCATAGACGTTTCTATATAAAATAGGATTTATTCAGATAAAATACGGGCCCTGGATCGGTGTTTTGGGGCGATGAGATGTGCTCGCTTGTGTGTTAGCAGCTAAGCGAGTGTCTCTTTCTTCGGAGGTTTCATTTTGCCGACATGCTCACATCACTTGTGTTATTAGCGGCTAAGCAACTTTGTCATTCTTTGGAAGTTTCGTTTTGCCGATGTGCTCGCCTCGCTTGTGTATTAGCGGCTAAGCGACTTTCTGTTTCCTCGGAAGTTTCATTTTGCCGATGTGCTCGCCTGGCTTGTTCCTTAATGGCTAAGTGACTTTGTCATTCTTCTGAGGTTTTGTTTTGCTGATGTGCTCACATCACTTGTTCCTTAGCGGCTAAGTGACTTTGTCTTTCATCTGAGATTTCGTTTTGCCGACAAGCTCACATCACTTGTGTTATTAGCGGCTAAGCGTCTTTGTCTTTCTTATGATTTTTTTGGGGGTTTTGGGGTGATGAGATGCCCCCCCAACAGGCCACAGAGAATACAAAACATAAAAAAACACACACACTGATGTGCGGCTCCCTGTCATCTGCCTCTCCAATATTCGCTTTTTTCAATCAGTCTAATAAGGTGCAGCACATCGGGTTTTCATTCCATGGATTTTCCCTTTCAGCATTCCTCCTGTATTAAATATAATTTCTTCTCAGCAAAAATGGAATAAATCACAAGCATAAAGCAGATTCAGACGGTGGGAATGGATTTTATTACGAGCCCTGTTTCACTTGTAGAAGTACGGTCTTGTAAATCTTCTTGTCGACAAGAGCCAGTTCATCTGTTTTAAAGTTCATCATCTTTTTTTTTTTTTTTTCTTTTTTGCTCTAGCGGGACATAAAACAGCCATGTCCTTGAAGTCCGCCAAGGGGGTCTCCGGCCCTGCCATTGAAGTGCTTGAAGTTTCTCTGCATTAATGTGAGAAAAGGACCAATTTTGAATTATGGAATAATGACAAATAATGGTACCCACCTGACCTTAAGTATGATTTAAATGGTATTTTTGTGGAATACTTAGAGTTCTTAAGATCCAAGGTAAAAAGGTTTAAAACTAGTGTTTAACAAAGTGCAGGGCTTACTTTCAATGTCAAGGCAGGAGTACCTCTCAGAACAGAACCTTTAATGTTTTATTAAATTAAATAAGACATTGGGGGTTGCTGGCAGGATTGGATTGGCACTCCAGAAGCCGTAATAAACCTCACACTGTTCTGGTGTGGCACTGAAGTGTCACCCTTAGCACAGCCGCACTCGGGGTCCCCAATCCAGGTGGTTTGTTGTGTGGTGGGTGCACATCATCCTAACCTTAGACTCCTGTACTGAAGCTCTCTAGACCAGACACTGAGGTCATTTTAAAATATTATCTGAAAGCATTTGAAGGCACATTTGTATTTAACAGTAAATCAAAACCTTTTAATAGAATTGATTGTTAATTTAAACATTAGAAACTTTAACTACTTTAAATGCCCTAACCCCTGGATCCAATGTCCTGGGTTCAAATCCAAGGCTAGTAATTCAATGTGTTTACAGGCATACACAAAATCAGTTGGGTTAAGGTGGATAAGCGTTTACACTCGCAAGACCACTGCTGGAGTTCTCTCTTTGTCATAACACTCCCATGTCATTAAACTGCTTAAGAAAAGACGTAAGTGTCACCATCAGCCACCGTCAGTTTGAGGCTTAATGCTTCTGATGAGTTTCTTTTGTTTTATAAATGTTTAGTCAGAGTGATGATTTTTTTACAGGTATCTATCTATCTATCTATCTATCTATCTATCTATCTATCTATCTATCTATCTATCTATCTATCTATCTATCTATCTATCTATCTATCTATCTATCTATCTATCTATCTATCTATCTATCTATCATATAGTGCCTTTCATAATCTATCTATCTATCTATCTATCTATCTATCTATCTATCTATCTATCTATCTATCTATCTATCTATCTATCTATCTATCTATCTATCTATCTATCTATCTATCTATCTATCTATCATATAGTGCCTTTCATATTCTATCTATCTATCTATCTATCTATCTATCTATCTATCTATCTATCTATCTATCTATCTATCTATCTATCTATCTATCTATCTATCTATCTATCTATCTATCTATCATATAGTGCCTTTCATATTCTATCTATCTATCTATCTATCTAATCCTGCTGACTACGCTATCTATCTATCTATCTAATCCTGACGACTACACTATCTATCTATCTACTTTGTATAGTATCCTTCATATCTATCTATCTATCTTTTATATAGTGCTTTTCCAATCTCTTTCTCTATTTCTCTTAACATATATATGTATATGTATGTTCCGTCCATACAGTGAGAAGCAGTAATGTCCCAACTATTTCAATGCCAAACTGTTACTGCACTCCATACTGACCTGGCGTTTGGTTTCAGATTCTCTACAGCCAAATGAGTGCCAGATGAAGAACTTGAGGACCACCTGTTATTTAGGACGTCATCGTATGATGCAGAGTGCACCATATATCCTGTATGAAAAAGTAAAAGAGAAATGTGTTAGGACAGTGTTAATATCATCTCGCATGGTCAGATATGTTAGCAGGGCGAGCTAATGTGACGGGTTGGTCTTGTGGTTTTGAAAGTCACAAATCCAGTTCCGTCTATGTTTTTGTCTTCAGGGCTGAGTGGCAGTTCTGTTGGCATGAGTGGGCACTCTGTGCTAGCCTGCCACCCTCTCCAGGGTTGATTTCTCAAGTAAACTACACAATGTCCAAAAGGCAGGAAAGCGACCTTCATTGACTGATTTAGTAATATTAGCAATGGCTGTGTGAACCTGTAGCCTGTGGCTCTGTGTTAAGTCTGGTCACCACTCTTTGGACACTACCATGCCCAATATGCCCATGAGTTAGCTCATTTTCCCTGTGCACTGCTAACTATTACTGTGAGTTCATTTTTCAAGAAAGTTTTTTGTTTTTATTTCCTGCTGTATTACTAATGTAAAACAAAAGGCTTACAAATGCAACATGTAAACCAAATCCAGATTAATGTATGCATAATATGGAAAATATATGGACTACTGAAACCAAAATCATTTTTACTGATGCATGAAATCTGGCAACCAACCAACACACCTGGTGGCATGAAAGCAACGCAGTGCTCCAAATGTTGATTTACGGTTAAACACACTGAACAGCATTTCACATTAGTAACACCAGCCCCATGATAGCAAATCTGAATCAACATGTTGTTGTCTAAGAGCATCCTTCTCACTCAGTCGGGGACATTAGAGTGCCTTTCATGACAAACTCCACACCAATACAATTTGGAGTAGCATGGTGACGCAGTGCATAGTGTTGCCTTACATAAACTTGCAACTATAGATAGGTCATGAATAACCATCCAACATCTAATTCTTATTGACTTATAAAACAACTAGTGAGGTGGGGATTGTGGTCCACTGTTATGTCATGTTACAGGCTGGCTTATTTCCCTGGCTTGTTTTAATCATTTGTTTAATTCTGAATGAATGTTCACCTTAAAAAAAAGGATATGTGTCTGCGTCTCTATCCAGTTGCTATGTCTCTGTTATTCCAACAGATGGTGCATCACAAATGTTTGTAGTAATAAAATGCATTGCATTTGTCATTCCAATGGATGGTGCATCATAAAAATTAAAACTGCTTTTATGAATCCCATACCACATGACATATTACAGAGACATGTGCATTGTATTTGTCATTCCAACAGATGGCACATCACAAGCATTAACTCTGTTTTTACAAATCCCATACCAAATGGCATATAACAAAGACATATGCATTGCTTTTGTCATTCCAATACATGGTGCATCAAACATTTGTAGTGATAATATGCATTGCATTTTTTCTTTAAAATGAACGGTGCATCATAAACATTAACACTGCTTTTACAAATCCCATAATAAATGGCATATAACAGAGACATATGCATTCATTGCATTTGTCATTCCAACAGATGGTGCATCACAAACATTTGTATTAATAAAATGCATTGCATTTGTCATTCCAATGGATGATGTATCATAAAAATTAACACTGCATTTATGAATCCTATGCCTCATGACATATTACAGAGACATGTGCATTGCATTTGGCATTCCAGCAGATAGCGCACCACAAATATTTTTAGTAATGCATTTTACAAATGTCTGTGATGTGCCATCTGTTGACGTGAAAATGCAGTGCATTTTATTACTACATGCATCATCACCATTTACATTCTTATAGATGGTGCACTACATATATTAATGCTGAACACACTAAGGTCTACATTGATAACTTAAATTCCAGCCTGTCTTAGATGGGTAGCGCAGTTAGTCTACATATATAAAACTCACAAACCACTGGGGCTAGAGCCTTGATCTTGGCCTCAGTTGAAAGCTTATGATGTGATACATGCTGGTGAAGCAAACAATGTGGCAGGCGGCAACCCCAGTGAAATTATATAGGTGTGCATCTTTCTTACAGCAAACTCCAACAAGGTAACACGGCTAAGAGAGACACAGAGCAACAGCAGTGACATCTGCTGAGTGTGAAGCGCATTGCAGAGGCTGATTACATCATAGGAAGACAAAGAATGACCACTCCGGCCTCTGCTTTTGCACAACCTGCTGGCACTCACCAAATGTGTCTAGCAGCAACCTCCACAAATGTTTAGAGGTTTGTGTCTTTCTTACATAGGGAAACTGAGGAATAAGAAGCATGTGAACCAGGGCCGTTTTAACATATGGATACAATGGACACTGGCTGGGGGCCCCAGAAGCAAAGGGGCCCATGAGATTTCTGTTTCCTATGTAGGTTTCTGCTTCGCTACCAAAATAAGGGTCCTATGATGCTGTTAAGATGGCCCTGACGTGAGCCAACTTTCTCTGAGGACCAGAGGTCAGGCGGACATCAACAGCGCGATGCACAATGCAGTCGCAACAAGAACGGACAACTACTTGTGCAAATTGATGTCTGCTCGGGTCTTTACAGCATGCTGGTCATTTTATAGCAACTAAAATTTAAGAATTTCAATCGCAAAATAAAGATATTGTTTGCAGGCTCACCTCAGCGTCAGTCCAAAAGTAGCAGCCACCTCACTGATTTACAAATAGTTTGTCATGGCCAAGAAGATCAGGGGCTTGCCATGATTGTTTGCCTAGACTGGGCGCCAGAGATGGGGGGCTCGCCAGGACCATCTTAACATATGGGCACTGGCTGGGGTTCCCAGGAGCATAGGGGCCTACAATGTTTCTGTTGCCTATGTATGTTTCTGTTTTGCTATCAAAACAGGGGGCCCAGCACACTACTTTGTCTGGGGGGGGCTATGATGCTGTCCAGTTGGCCTTGGCTTAATCCCACCTCCATTTTTAAACCCACCCTCTGCAACTTTCCTGTGTTATCAATTAGCGTAACTTACCATTTCGCTGCGTGTTGATAACGTCGGTCCTTTATAATAGAAGTCTGTCCTAAGGGCGCCGCAGACCTGCTATGGCTCAACCTTAGATGTCGCTTAGGAGAATTGAATTTTTTCTCTGGTGGACATGCCCACGAATCCAAACCCCCCCCCCGTTGTCCATTCTCACACCATCCCGCAGCCCATGGCGAGGGGCTTATCCGTGAATAGGCGCGATTAGGCTGCAGGTGTCACAAGACGGGTCACACGTTTATAACAGCGGACAAGCGAATCCGCAGGAATGGAATCCGCGGAGATTTATTGTATTTGTTTCGGGGTGTGCAGCTAGGTTTTTTTGTCAATCTTTTTATCTTATTTCTGTAAATGGTTTGTTTCCACCACCTTTGACTCGGGTATAATTTCTGCGTAAAGGTGGGAAAAGTTCTGACGTGATTGCTTTCATTTTTTTTTTCTCACATATCCAAAACTTTCCATTGTGTAGATTTTTTATACCCTCAGTAACACAGTAAAAGTAAATTCTTTCCCAGTAAGAGAGCTGGCAACTCTCCAACTCTCCACCACTGGGACTCATATTTAGCCCAAAATGTAAAAAAAAAAAAAAACGATACCCACCCCGGGTGGGCTCCCTTAGTTTAAAGGACTAACTCTCCCTGGACGAGGTGCCAGCTCTTGTCGTGAATTGTCCCCTTTTTGTAGCGCGCTGGCGTTCTGTTTAGACTACAAGGCACCGTCCCATCAAAGCAGGTTTCAGAGGTGGCCAATGTGAATTTCCTCAACGGCAAATCCCAACGGGACGTCTGCTGCTCTTGGCCTTGAAGCGAATCGCACACTCCAGCCTTTCTGATTTGAAGCCCAGCAGCTGCTAAAGGCCTTTGTGCACTAAATCCACATGTGTCACCAGCCGTCCCGGGGCCAGCTCCTTAGCCATTTGTCATATTTTGCTCTCCAGAGTGCACGGCCGTATATTTTTATTTCAACTTATCTGACTTTTTATTTGCCAACGCAAGCATATTTGCTTCTCTCGTGTTGGGCCTTCCTGCCAAGGCTGTGGTGTGAAAGCAGATCTGCTGAGGTTTATTTATACAGCAGTCAGTCCTCAGGACTTTCAAAGAAAAATGAGGAGCACAGTGAATATGGCTTCGTTTTCACAGCATTCCTAATCGCTCCCAAGGCCCACCCTGATCTGCTGGGACTCCCATGTTGAAAGGTGATGAGAGTCCCCAGGTGACAGTCAGGGTGCCCTTGAAAGACACACACGGGCTAACTCACATTCCCAACATCAGATAGCACCTAGTCATGCTGTAGCCATGTGGTGGTCTTCCATCAAAAAGACAGGGGGGCTGAGAAAGAGAGCGAGCTCTGCCTCTGTCACCAGGAAGCCCACTGCTCATAACATCTCTGGGTGGCTGATGTCACAGACGGCCAGGGTCCTTGTCCAGCTGGGACGCCCCTTCACAGAGAGGACCGGGGGAACTAGCATGGGCAGAACAGTACCTCCCCTGGGACGTTAGATGGCAGTCCCCATGCGTTGCAGTGGGTGCCTCGGATTCCCGCAGGGCTTCAGGGGAGTTGGAGTTATCTACAGCCCTGGGTGGATCTGGGGGTGCTGCCAGGGGGTGCTGAAACAGCTGCTAAGTCTGCTTGGGTGGGTTTTCCACCACACCCCGGAAGTGCTGCCAGAAGCAGGTCAACGAGCACCTGGAGCACTTCTGGGGGGTGTTATAAAAGGAGCCAGCAGTCACCGCTCTGGGAGCCAGAGTCGGGAGGAGAGAGACAACGCTTGACCAGAGGAGTGGGGGAGAAAGAAAAAGAAAGAGAAAGTAAAGTGTTGTGATTGTGATTTGTGCTTGGACTGTGTTGTGGGCTTGTAGGGACGGAGAAGATGAGCGAAGAAAAATAAAAAACAGCTTGTGTTTTCATAAGTGTGCCTCCCGTGTCTGTCTGGGTCAGGTTAAGTGCTGGTATAGCGCCATCTGCTGTCACACTGACTAAGGCAGTTCTCCTTTGGGCTCTCGACATAAGGAGACCACTTCTGGTTCGGGTGTTGTAGGTTCAGCACTGACCACCAGCAGTTGACCACAAGGCAAAACTGTGAACTGAGATGCTTTGTCATGCGAGTCCACAGGAATACACTTGGTGGCGAGGATGGGATTTGAACTGTGGACTGGGGGAGTGTAATGGTGGTGTTGGGCAGAAAAGGTGGGGTTTGAGACAGAGAGAGAGAAAGAGAGAGAGAGAAAGAAAGAGAGAGAGAGACAAAGAAAGACAGAGAGAAAGAGAGAGACAGACAGACAGAGAAAGAAAGAGAGAGAGAGACAAAGAAAGAGAGAGAGAAAGAGAGAGACAGACAGAGAAAGAGAGAGAGAGACAGGCAGAGAGAGAAAGAAAGAGACAGACAGAGAAAGAGAGAGAGAGAAATAGGGAAAAAAAGAAAGAGAGAGAGAAAGAGAGAGACAGAGAGAGAAAGAGAGAGAGAGACAGAGAAAGAAAGAGACAGAGAGAGAGAGAAAGAGAGAGAGAAAGAGAGAGAGAGAGACAGAGAGAGAGAAAGAGAGAGAGAGACAGACAGACAGAGAGAGAAAGAAAGAGAGAGACAGAGAAAGAAAGAGACAGAGAGAGAGAAAGAGAGAGAGAGAGAGAAGGAGAGACATAGAGCGCTCAGGTTTCAATAAGATGCTGCAGATGTTCTATCAGACAGTTGTGGCGAGCGCCCTCTTCTACGCAGTGGTGTGCTGGGGAGGCAGCATTAAGAGGAAAGACGCCTCACGCCTGGACAAACTGGTGAGGAAGGCAGGCTCTATTGTTGGCATGGAGCTGGACAGTTTAACATCTGTGGCAGAGCGAAGGGCGCTCAGCAGGCTCCTATCAATTATGGAGAATCCACTGCATCCACTTAATAGTATCATCTCCAGACAGAAGAGCAGCTTCAGCGACAGACTGCTGTCACCGTCCTGCTCCACTGACAGATTGAGGAGATCATTCCTCCCCCACACTATGCGACTCTTTAATTCCACCCGGGGGGGTAAACGTTAATATTTAACATTATACATAGTTATTGTCTGTTTTTTCACCTGTATTATTATCATTCTTTAATTTAATATTATTTATTGTATCAGTATGCTGTCCTGCGGTGGGTTGGCACCCTGCCCGGGATTGGTTCCTGCCTTGTGCCCTGTGTTGGCTGGGATTGGCTCCAGCAGATCCCCGTGACCCTGTGTTCGGATTCAGCGGGTTGGAAAATGGGTGGATGGATGGTATCAGTATGCTGCTGCTGAAGAATGTGAATTTCCCATTGGGATTAATAAAGTATCTATCTATCTATCTATCTATCTATCTATCTATCTATCTATCTATCTATCTATCTATCTATCTATCTATCTATCTATCTATCTATCTATCTATCTATCTATCTATCTATCTATCTATCTATCTAGGTGACGTCACTAGGAAGCCCTCCGCTCCCTCTGTCTTTGTGTGACTGACTACAGGATTTCTCCTTCTGGCTCACAATATCGGGAGACCACTTCTGACTCAGGTATTGCAGGTTCACCCTGGACCCCCAGCAGTTCACCACAGTGCAAATCTTCAAATTGAGATGCTTTGTCATGTGAGTCCACAGGAATACATTTGGTGGCGAGGATGGGATTTGAACTGTGGACTGGGGGAGTGTAATGGTGGTGTTGGGCAGAAAAGGTGGGGTTTGAGACAGACAGAGAGACAGACAGAGAGAGAGACAGACAGAGAGCGCTCAAGTGACGTCACCAGGAAGCCCTCCGCTCGCACTGTTTCTGCGTGACTGACTACAGGATTTCTCCTTTTAGCTCACAGTATCTTGAGACCACTTCTGACTCAGGTACTGCAGGTTCACCCCGGACCCCCAGCAGTTCACCACAGTGCAAATCTTCAAATTGAGATGCTTTGTCATTTGAGTCCACAGGAATACATTTGGTGGCGAGGATGGGATTTGCACTGCAGACTGGTGGAGTGTAATGGTGGTCCTGCACAGAATATAATGGGGACTGAGAGATAAAAAGAGAGCTCAGGTGGCATCACGTGGAAGCGCTCTGTTTGCAGCATTCAGAGGTGGTCTCCACACTGCATACTATGGGAGTTTTTCTGTTAGTTCACACTGTATGGCGACCAACAACGTTCCTCTGACCAGAACAAGGATTTTCAAGCAGATTTCTGTGAATAACTGGGTTACTAGATCAAATTTAAACACACTGATTGATGGAGAGATAATGGAGATGATGGAAGAGACAGTCAGCATTGATAAAAGGGTCAACGTTTAAAAAAAACAAAAAACACCTGAACCCATTGTACAAATATACATGGGCGATGCTGGGCACTTAGGCTAGTCTCTAACCAGTCTCTTTCCAAGACGGGTTGGCATTTAAAGCTGATGAGAAGTTTACAATCAGGTGCCCCACATAGTCATGACACCTCTATATGTGAAAAAGTGACAATGGTGGATCTTCTGTGTCTCTGTTACACTGAAACTAATCTAATAAAGCCTGAGGTTTCCTCTGTCACCGTCCTCTTTGTCGAATGATTTAATTACGACTGCTCTGAAGACATTTAACGGTTGGGTTTTACAGGACTTACAGTGGCCTGTTCTGTTCGGCTGCTCTAATGACCACCTAAAAATTAAAAATGAAAAAATGGGACTGAGCTGCTCTGCACAAGATCGAACTGCTTCCAGTTTCTATGGAGTGAGTTCTTCAGATTAACTGTAACGAAGAAGGGTCTTCTTACCTGAAACCATGTCTCCTTTAAGTGGCCGTGCCCAGTCCAGGATTACAAAGGAGTGACAGCCCTCCATCGCCACCACCGTAATGTTGTGAGGCTTATTCTGAGGTGGCCCTGTTGCAGCTTCTTTTGAGAACAGGTCTTCCAGGATGTCCACTTCAAGATATTCTAGGGCTTCCGTTAAGGAGCAAGGAGCACCAGGGTCTTTACGGATGTAATTCACGTAAGGAGCTAGAAAGAGATGAAGGAAGAAATGAATGAATAAATACTCACAGCAGTATCCTTACGTGTCCTACAAAACTCAGACATCCATCTTTTCGTTTGAGGTTCCCCGTTTTTATTATAGACTCAATGGAGCAACTGATTCAGAATAGAAGGCAGCCACACCAGTCACTCACTCACTCACTCACCCTCACTTGTTCATATCAGACCAAAGTGGAGCAGGCCATTAACTTCAACCTTCAAGTCTTTAAGATGAGTGAAGACACCCAATAAGCTGATGTCTACCCACAATGCTATTATTGTGAAGTGTTGTAAGGGTTGAGGAGCAACAGTTTCTTAGCTAGAAAATGGGAGACCACACAAACTCACAGAGGGAGTCCATTGAGTGCTGAAACACATACAAGTCAACCTGTCCTTTGTGGTATCAGTAACAACAGAGTTCACATTACCACTGGAGGAAGCAATAAGAACTGTGCACCAGAAGCTTCATGACTTGACAGAGCAAGTGACAATAAGCCTAAAATCACTTGTCACATGCGTGCGCATGGGAGGCAGCTAAAGGACCTGAACAAGAGTAATTCCACGCCAGACCAGGGGATGACGGAGTACAGTGACTCTTTATCTCACTTCTCACGTCAGATCAGTTATGGGAAATTCTGCTTGGCCCTAATGATGTCACTTCTGGGTCTGGCCCCATTGATGACGTCATATCCAGTTTTGGGCCATTGCTGATGTCACTTTCAGGCTCCTGCCATGATGATGTCACAACTGGTTCTGGGGCCATTGGGCCATTGATGATCTCACTTCCGCCCCCTGCCAACACGGCAACAGACATAGAATTACTAGACACCTCATGACCAGCAGCATCGTACATTAACGTCGCTGCCATATTGTGAGTGGCACTGCTGTGGAGTGAAGTAATGGATAAAGATGCATCACGCATGTGCTGTTTGGGATTGTACAAACCGTTGTACGCTCCAAACCAGATCACAGGGATTACATTTCATAGGTAAAGCTGAACAATTGTTTTGGTTATATTTGGCCATTAGAAAATCCCGTTTTGTAATCTTAACTTTAGCAATGCCAGGCTAAGATAGCAAAGCTATGCATTTATGTCCTCAAGTGAGCCTCCAAACAACGTTTTGGCTAAACGTATTTAGTCACTAACTATGTAGATTGTTGTTAGCTGTTAACATTTCTCAAACTTTGAAGGTTTCCCAAAGAAATCCACCTCAGGAAGCAGTGTGAGGTAGCCCTTAGACGGGATTTTGAGAAAGCTGTCCTGTGATGTGTGCCATGCTAGTTTGGTAACAGATGCTGTACCGGCGTCATATGATCAAAGCGACCACTCGCTCACATTAAAAAACAAAGAAGGTTTGATGATTCCTTCTGAGGGTCCAGTCAAGGTGGTCAAAGTAGCTGAGCGTGTTATCCGACAGTCGAATTTCGGACAAGCTGTCAGTGTATCTGTGATCAATCAGTTTGTTCGGGCTGAGATTGGCTCAGATGATGTGTTTGTTCTCACATCGAGGAAACACAGTTTGAAATTGACAACCATCATTTTATGTTCAAGTCTTTAGTTGTGTCTGTCTTCCACAAACTAAGGCTGCACCATATTGCCAGACTGAATACTCTCAAATTACAGAGTGGCAACACACGGAAAAAGCTAAGACAGTTCTGTTTCGTGGATTTTAGATCCTATCCTGTATATATTTAAGTAACCACATTGTGTGTATGTGAGAGAGAGAGATTGAGAGAGGAATGAGTGAAATGTTTTCAGAAATTATTAAGCCAATTTGTATACAATAGAATTGTTTATTTTTGTCATTGAGTGTATCATTTCACTGTTAAAATAAAGACGAACGAAAATAACTGGCAGTAACAGCGCAAAATTCACAATTGGTATGCCAGTTTGAAAAGATAAATTCTGAGGGCAGTTTTAAAATGTGTTATTGAATCGAGCTGACATATATGAGAGGGAAGAGAATTCCCGAGTTGAGGAGCACAATGAGAGACACTCGAGCTCCCATAGCACAGAGTTTGATGTGCGGTACAGAAAGTCGAGCTGCAGATGAGGATCTGAGTGAATGAGAGGAGCGTAAATCTGTAGGAGATCAGCGAGGCTGTGGAGAGCTTTAAAATATTAAGAGCGGTATTTAGTATTGTAATCGGTAGTTAACAGGGAGCCAGTGAAGTTATGAGAGAATGCAATAGGTGTAATATGTTCAGTGGATTTAGAACAGCAGGTTATTATCCTGGCAGCAGAATTCTGAGAAGTTGTAAGCGATGGATAAGTTTTTGTGGGATGCCAGATAGAATAACATTACAGTAATCTATACGTGACGTGACACGGGCATTATCCAATACTTCAGTACTGTGTTTCGTAAGAACAGGATGAAGTCAAGAAATGTTTCAGAGATGGAAGAAGGCAGTCCGAGAAATGTTACTCATATGGGAGGTATTATTTAATAATAATAATAATAATTATATTTAATAATTGTCATTATTAGTGTATAAATGGATATAAATAATTTCATTGAAACGATTCGCCAAAATCTGTTGTATGTAAATGATACGGTTTTAAAAGTTATTGTTTTTTCATCAGAAAACCCGGTTTCCACGTTTACCTGTATTAGTTTAAATGGCACTTTTGCCACTCGCAATATGGAGTACGGGCTGACGTATCGTGTCGACCGGGCAACACAGTGAATGCGACGTCTATCTATATATGTCTATGAACAAGGCCCTGATGACGTCACACCGGTTCTGGCCCCATTGATGACGTCACTTCCTCTGCTTGCCTTTAAAAACCTCCATCCTGACAATCTCAAATCAGTTCTGTGTTGGACTCGAACCTCTACACATCTGTACAACTAATTTATAAATTTGCAGCCAGGAATATTATATGGGTGGCTGCCCCATACCTTTTTTTTGGTTTCTTTATTTGTCTGTCATTGACACACTATATATGTCAATGGCATGCGTCAGCTGGTATGGCGTAAAACACACTGCCTGCCATCGGACTCCACAGAAGTGGAAACATGCTCTCCGGAGTGATGATCTCTAGCAATCTGATGGACGAATCCGGGCTTTGAAGATTCCAGGAGATCACTACCTTCTAAAATGCATAGTGCCTACTGTACAGTCTGGTGGAGTAGAGAGAATGGCCAGGTTTGGACAAAGTCCCATGGGTCCTATGAAGGGTACAGTGAATGTGACAGCATAAAAAGACATCCTAGACACCTTTGTGACAAGAGTTTGGGGAAGACTCTTTTCTTTTCCAGTATAACTGGACCTCTGTGCACAAAACCAGGTCCATAAAGACTTGGAAGAACTTGAGCAGCCCGCACAGATCCTCCAACCTCAGATCCTGACCTCACCAATGCTCTTTTGTCTGAATGGGCACACATTTCCAAAGACACACTCTAGAGTCTTGAGGAAAGACTACCCAGAAGCCCCAAAGAAGGGGGCCAAGTCCATGTTAATACCCACGGTTTTTGGAATGGGATGTACAACAAGCTCATATAGAACATTTCCCTTGGAGACCATTCAGTCTAAGCTAATAGCTAAGCTGTCCCAATATCTCACCCAGATACTTCTTAAAGGTTGTCATGATTTCTGCTTCAACTCCATATCTCAGTAGTTTGTTTCAGATTTCCATAATTCTTTGTGTAAAGAATTGCTATGTGGCTTCAGTCCTAAATGCCCTTAATGTCCACCGACGACCTCAAGTACGCGATTCACCCTTAAGCTAAAAGAATTACCCTGGATGTGCTTTGTCAATACCTTTGAAGATTATGAAAACCTGGATTAGGTTCTCTCATCATCTCCTTAGCTTGAGACTAGAACAGGATTAATTCTATGAGAATACAACATGTCCTGAAGTACCTGGGATGCACATGGTTGCTCTCCTCTGAACAGCTTCATGTGCTGTTATGTCTCTTTTGTAAAGTGGTGACCAGAACTTCACACAATACTCTCTATAGGTGTGATGGTCAGGAGGGCACCAACTCCTGGCCATATAGTGTACCATTGCATCCCCTCAGGGTCAAAATGGGGAACAAAGCCTATCCTGGCAGTATCACGCACAAGACAGGAAGCAAACCTAGAAGCTTAACGGAAAACACTCATCCATAGGGTCAGCTAGCAGCAGCCAACGTACTTCAGCCTGAGATTTCACTCCTGCTTGTGTGGCATGGACTGGTGACCTTCAGGTTATATTGAAGCTCTTCTTCATCTTGTAGAGAAATAATAGGAGAAACTTCACCATCACCATCAGCATCAAGACTATTCTGCTGATGGTGCAGCCTATAAGCTGCAGGCATCAAACTCCCATGGGTGTGAGGTCAGGCTGAGGACTCTCCCAGTCTCCACTCCTACATGCTTAGACTTTTACACACTGGCAAGAAATTCACATCTTGGCTGCAAGTCCTCACTTTTCCCCCCTGGGGTTTTGTGTGATTTCACTTTGTTTCTTCCCACTTCTCATGGACAACCCCAAATGAGTGAGTTGTGGATGTAGGCCATGACTGTGCTATCTGTTGGACTGGTGTCCTCTCCCAACATGGGCTACAAAAACAAAGGAAGTGTCTTTGAAGTATCAGAGGAGGATCTGTAAGGGGATTTATGGAAACTTCTACCACCCACTCGCATCAGTATTACAGGAAGCATTTCGGGAGCCCCTTGAACTCATAAAACTTTCACCTACCTCCCAACCATACAGCAGGAACCCTTTGAACCCATCAAAAGCTCCTCTAAGGTATTGCTGTGATTTTCATAAATGCCTATCAAGGTTTCTTTCCCAGCGCAAGATAGGACAGATCTGTCAGAACTCAAAACAGGGACGGCGACTGCCAAGTTTATGTTTGTTTCGCAGATCGTGCCGACCCTCCCAAATGGGTTGAGAAGATGTTTTACACAGACATCTCTTAAAGGAAGCCGTGGAAATCAGGCAGCTTCTTCCCAGCACTACATGGTTTCTTCAGGCCGTAATTTATGCCACATTGGCTCTATAAACACACTAAAAAAAATAATAATAATGAAATTCACACACCGCGTCTAGACAAATTAAAAAAACATGACATTTGAAGTGTTTTTCCATTTAAATTTGTCAGGAGACGCGATCATTGTTAGATAGTGTGGCAGATTCTGAATTGCATTTTTTTTTCATTTACTTCAAATAAGATGCTTTTTCCGTAACTCTTCTTTACATCAGGAGAAACAATTGACTTATGTTTAGGCAAAAAGGAGATGAAGAGGAGACGTGATTGAAGTGTTTAAAATTATGAAGGGAATTAGTGCAGTGGATCAAGACGGTGATTTTAAAAATGAGTTCATCAAGATCACCGGGACACAGTTGGAAACTTCATTAGGACGTTTATCTTAAAGGCTCTGGTGGTTGTAATTTCTCACCAATCCACAGGGATCTTTTCTTCCTCCTTCTACAGACTGGATGATTGACAACCTCACCACCTTTGAAGTCACCACCGGCGTCCCTCCACTTGGACCTGCCTCTTCCTGTCAGGCTGGCATTTTGTCATAAGTGTTACCATCCTCGATAGTCTAATTTGAGACTTGCGTTCCTTAGAGATGTTTGTTTGCTTAAAAGCTGCATTTATTGTTTTGCCTTTACAATATAAGAGGTCACAGTGTCACACCAAATCTTTATCTTTCTCTTGTCCTCTTTTACAAACTGGACAAGCTTCGCACACCTGTATTTTGGAGGTTTTCTGCCATTCTTCTCTGCAGATCTTCTCAAGCTCTGTCAGGTTGGATGGAGACCACCAGTTGACAACTGTTTCCAAGTCTGAGTTCTGGCTGGGCTACTCAAGAACATTCCCAGAGTGGTCCCCAAGCTATTCCTAGGCTGTCTTTGCTTTGGGCCTAAAGTCATTGTCCTTTTGGAATGTGAACCTTCAACCCAGTCTGAGGTCCAGGGCACTCCAGAGCAGGTCTTCATTAAGGTTGGCTTGGTACTTTGCTTCATTCAACTTTCCCTCAACCCTGACTTGTCTCCAGTCCCTGGTGCCGAAAAACAACCCCACCGCATGATGCTGCCATCACCATGCATCATTCTTCTTCTTCTTGTTCTTGAACTTGTTGATGTTGTTGTTCATCCTCCTCTTCTTCTTCTTCTTCTTCTTCTTGTTTCTCTTCTTAAACTTCTTCTTTTTATTCTTGTTCTTATTCTTCTTGTTCTTCTTTTTGTTCTTGTTCCTCTTCTTGTTCTTCTTTTTATTCTTCTCATTCTTGTTGTTCTTGTTCTTGAATTTGTTCTTATTCTTCTTCTTCCTCCTCCTTTTCTCTTTCGACTTGTTTCTCTTCTTAAACTTCTTTTATTCTTGTTCTTCTTATTCTTTTTGTTCTTGTAATTCTTGTTCTTCTAATTCTTGTCGATCTTCTTAAATGTCTTCTTTTTATTCTTGTTCTTGTTATTCTTCTTGTTTTTCTTCTTGTTCTTCTCATTTGTTTTGTTATTCTTGTTCTTCTTCTCATTCTTGTTGTTGTTGTTCTTCTTCTTGTTCTTGTTGATCTTCTTAAACTTCTTTTCATTCTTGTTCTTATTCTTCTTGTACTTCTTGTTCTTCTTCTTCATGTTCGTCGTCTTCCTCCTCCTTTTCTTCTTCTTCTTCTTGTTTCTCTTCTTAAACTTCTTTTTATTCTTGTCCTTATTCTTCTTTTTGTTCTTCTCATTCTTGTTGTTCTTGTTCTTCTTCTTCTTGAACTTGTTCTTGTTCTTCTTCTTCCTCCTCCTCTTCTTTTTCTTCTTATTCTTCTTGTTTCTCTTCTTAAACTTTTTTATTCTTGTTCTTCTTATTCTTTTTGTTCTTGTAATTCTTGTTCTTCTCATTTTTATTGTTCTTCTTAAACTTCTTCTTTTATTCTTGTTCTTGTTATTCTTCTTTTTGTTGTTCTTGTTGTTCTCATTTGTTTTCTTGTTCTTGTTGTTCTTCTTAAACTTCTTCTTTTCATTCTTGTTCTTGTTCTTCTTGTTCTTCTTGTACTTCTTGTTCTTGTTCTCCTTCATGATTGTCTTCTTCCTCGTCTTGTTGTTGTTGTTCTTCTTCTTGTTGTTCTTTTTTTATAGCTATTCTCATTTGTATACAGGGTAGTTATTTTTTAGGTCCGGACTCCAGGTTTAGTTTTGATTTTTATGGCTAGATCCCTTTCCTAATGCCATCGCACCACCATGTTTTATTGCCGGAATGCTATTGCGCAGGTGATGGCAGCAGTGGCATGTGTCAGCTCAGGTTCCCATCTCCTTCATGAGACTGCCACATCTTTGGCATCGTGATAAAATAGCCATTTTCTTAAGGCAGTGCAGCACATCACCTTCTTTTCATTTTGTCTGATTGGATGAGTTTCCATTGTAACTGCAGGTGCTTCACTGTGCTGCACAGATAAATACAGGCAGACATTGGAGATTCATTTGAATGCCAAGTGGACAACCAGAAAAGTCAAAGACGAAACAAAGCCAACAAAACCAAAGTGCAAGAGTGAACTTTGTCATTCCGGGGTTACTGAGTGTTGCTTGATGAGGGAAAGATTGAACTGAAATGATTTTAGCATAAGGCTGCAACATAAGAAAAACATGAAAAAGTGAAGGAAGAGCTCTGAACACAAACTGAAGGTCCTCAATAAGTGATATGCAAGGGTCTCATTAAAACAGTGAATGTCACCTGAATTATCTGAATATGGCAATGGTGTAAAAATATGTATCTTGTATATCAATAGCGTAGCTCTTTTTTATTCCTGTGTCTACAGCTGTACTTATACAGGCACCCACATCATCCTCCCTATTCCAGTTTAATTCAAAAACCAGACAAATTCACCAAGGTGGCATATTTAACTCAAAACAAGGGTTCTCTGGCACTTACTCACTCAATTGAAATGAATAATTAGATCTTAATGGCTGAGAAAGTTAAAGCTGCTAGAGACTTCTTGTTGCCCAAGAATTTTAATTCCTTTCAGATGTGAATGTGCGGAATTGCAGTTTTGTCAAAAGTAAGAATCATGTGGGCCATCCGTCTCCCTCTTGTCAGAAGCTTGGTGGGGGCTGATCTCCCCCCTCATTGTGTACACATGGCGCTCATTCAACTGTATCACCCTTTGGTAACCTGTCTCTGGAAAACATCTCCCAGTCAACAAGTACTTGGACCTCATCCTGTTGCCTCCTTTTGGTGATAAGACTTTTTCTAGGATTCTTTTTTTTTCCACTTCAATATGGGGCACTTCTACATCAGCTACAATCTGCATTACTGGTTGTTATTTCTCTGCTTAATGATGAATAATTATGAGAAATAATATGTTAGCACCAAAATGTTCTATTAGTGAAACCCCTCAAGTAGCCCCACACACTCATTATTGTCAAGGAGGCCAAAGTATACAAAAATAAAAACTGCGAGTTCTCCACCTCAAAGTACCCATCACAAGCCCTCACTCTCTCTCTTTCTGTCCAACTCTGGCTTACCTTCTTCCCACCAGTTAAAGCCATCTTAGCTTCACACTTAGTTATGTTGTGTCCTACACACGAGATTCAAGAGCTTTTTATGGGCTCTGCTCAGGGAACATCCCAGGGGAAGGGTGACAGGATCACATGGTCCGTAACCTTAGCATCTGTTTTACCTTAAGAATGAAGGAGGAACCGCTGATGTCACTTCCATCCACATGAAAGACCAATTTCAACAAACCAGACAGTGCCAGTCTAAACCCACGTGAAGCCCTAGGCGGGGCGGAAAGACATCACCCCTCATTGTCCATAGCGGGTAGTTGATATTATTAGACGTCAACGGCCTGTACTGTCTCAGATAGATAGATAGAAAACATGAATATCTATCTATCTATCTATCTATCTATCTATCTATCTATCTATCTATCTATCTATCTATCTATCTATCTATCTATCTATCTATCTATCTATCTATCTATCTATCTATCTATCTATCTATCTATCTATCTATCTATCTATCTATCTATCTATCTATCTATCTATCTATCTATCTATCTAATCCTGCCGACTATGCTATACATCCATCCATCTATCTATCCCTGCCAACTACACTATCTATTTATTTAATCTTGCCAACTACGCTATCTATCTATCTATCTATCTATCTATCTATCTATCTATCTATCTATCTATCTATCTATCTATCTATCTATCTATCTATCTATCTATCTATCTATCTATCTGTCTGTCTGTCTGTCTGTCTGTCTGTCTGTCTGTCTGTCTGTCTGTCTGTCTGTCTATCTATCTATCTATCTATCTATCTATCTATCTATCTATCTATCTATCTATCTATCTATCTGTGAACTGGAAGGACCTTCAAACACAGGACAGTACCTCCCTACGGGGCAACATGGGACTTGGAGTTTAGGACAACCCTGTTGGTTTCCGTGGGGGCACAGCGTAGACCTGAACCACCACTTCCATAGTTCTCAGGGCGTCTTGCCCATTCCTGGGTTTCGGTGCATCTGGTTTCTCCCACCTTCTGGCACATTCTCTGTCATGCCTGTTCCTCAGGTCAGCAGATGTGAACCTCGCGAGACATCCATGCAGCCCCCGGATGTTCTCTCTGTAGATTGTCACACACAGAAGCTGCCTATTCTTATCTTTCATCCAGATCCCACTCCCGTAAGCGTTCACGATTCTCTCCTTCTCATTTCTTCAACACGACTTCTCCCCTCTAGCACTAACCCACCCTTTTTATAATGCTTGCCCTGGCTATCTGCTAGTGCCACTCAAATGATAATTATTATCTGATTGACTAGCACCTGTTCTCACATGTGCATCGCTCCTCAGAGGGGTTGTGTGAAAACCATTAAATAAATTAAAAACACCCCCTTGTCTTACCACAGGACATCCCTAAACTGTAGAGTCACTGCCCATTCTAACAGGTGTATCGTTAGTAAATAAGAAGAAAATGGAGTACCCAGGGAAAACTCATGTAGACACGGAGAGAACCTGCAAACGCCACACAGACTGTGCCTGGCCTGGGAAATGAACTCAAGTTCTGGAAGTTCTGAGGCAGAAACTCTAATCACTGCATCATCCATCTGTCCCCCCACTCCCTCAATCTGTGTCACCCTATTTTAGAGTCATGGAGAGTTGGACCTCATAAAGGCAGCCCTGCCCTGTGGCCGGAAATATACATTGTGAGGGTGCCAGTCCAACACTCGTATGACGCACTCTCACCAGTTATTCTAATAAGCACACCTTTGGGATGTGGAAGAAGGCAATGGCAGCCAAAGAAAATGCAAACTAGACACAGCGTGAAGAATCAAAGTCCACACAAACTGTCACCAGGACGTGCGTCGATCGTGAGTCCCTTAAGCTGGGAGTTACTTTGCCATATTGTGCCACCCTGAATGCATTTTATTGTAAGATACACACATGGAGTGCACAGTACCTGTAAAGCGCTTGTTTCCAGCGACATCATATTCTGAGAATGGCGTGCCATTGAATGGCTTTGTTTCTGCGTGTATTTCAACATATTCCGTCGTCGGAGGCACCGTTGTTGGAAGAATTGTCGTTGGAAGAATTGTTGTCTCCGTGATCTCGGATTCTGGAAAAGAGAAAATATATAAATTATCCGAGTATTAGACACATGTTTTGCACATCAGATGTTACTTTGCAGCAGGAAGGCAGGTGACATGCGTGTTCCTTATACAGGACCCTCCATAATGTTTGGGACAAAGACCCATTTTTTCATTGATTTACGCCCCACTTTTACTCCACAGTTCAAAATTACAAATCAAACAATTCTGACATTGTGATTGAAGTTCACACTACTGGCTTTCATTTAAGGGGATTTGCAGCACTTTTTCTATGCAGTCCCCCCATTACAGGGCACCATAATGTTTGGGACACAGCAGTGGCAGGTCTACTATTTAGGACTTTGTCTCATATTCCCTCACATGCAATGACTGCTTGAAGTCTGCCATTCATAGACATCAGCAGGTGGTGAGGGTCTTCTTGGGTGATGCTCTGCCAGGCCTCTCATGCAGCCATCTTCAGCTCCCGCTTATTTGTCCCCTGCATGCTCATTTGGATTGAAATCAGGTGACTGGTTTGGCCATTCATAAATTTTCCATTTTTAGCTTTGATAAACTCCTGTGTGGCCTCAGCAGCCTGTTTGGCTCGTTATCTACTTGTAGGATGAAGTGCCATCCAGTGAATTTGTTGTCATTTACTGAAATCGAGCAGATCAGATGTTTCTATACACCTCAGAATTCATTGCAGTTCCATCATCTCCAACACTGCCATGTGTAACAGATGAGGTGGGCTGCTTTGGATCTCAGGCAGTTCCTGGTCATCTCCACACTTTGCTCTCGCCATCACTCTGATGAAGTTCATCTTTGTCTCTTCTGTCCACAAGACCTTTTCCCAGAATTCTGCAGGCTCTCTGAAGTCCTGTAATCTGGCCGTCCTGTTTTTGTGGTGTTCATCTTGCAGCGTGGCCTCCTCTGTGTTTCTTTTCATGAAGTCTTCTGCTGATAGTCGTCTCTGAAACACACACATTCGCCCCCTGAAGACTGTGTCTGGTCTGTCAGACAAGCGTTTGGGGGCTATTTCTTGACCAAAGTGAGGATTCTTCTGTTATCAGCAGTGGAGGTCTTCCTTGGCCTGCCAGTCCCTTTGCGATTATTGAACTCACCACTGTGTTCTTTCTTCTTCATCATAGTCCAGACAGTTGATTTCGGTCATCCTAAGCTTTTATTGACGTCTCCAATGGTTCAATTCTAGTTGTTCAGCCTCGTAATGGCTTCTTTGACTGTCATTGGCACAGCTTTGTTGAACAATAGCGACTACAGACTCCAAAGGGTAGAAGCCAGCTGATGTATCTTATGAAGTTGTGAAACCCACCTGAGGGATCTCAAATACCCGTAACATTATGGTGCCCTGAAATGGGGGACTATGTAGAACAAGTCTATCTATCTATCTATCTATCTATCTATCTATCTATCTATCTATCTATCTATCTATCTATCTATCTATCTATCTATCTATCTATCTATCTATCTATCTATCTATCTATCTATCTAATCCTGCTGACTACGCTATCTACAGTGGTGTGAAAAACTATTTGCCCCCTTCCTGATTTCTTATTCTTTTGCCTGTTTGTCACAAAAAATGTTTCTGATCATCAAACACATTTAACCATTAGTCAAATATAACACAAGTAAACACAAAATGCAGTTTGTAAATGGTGGTTTTTATTATTTAGGGAGAAGAAAAAATCCAAACCTACATGGCCCTGTGTGAAAAAGTAATTGCCCCCTGAACCTAATAACTGGTTGGGCCACCCTTAGCAGCAATAACTGCAATCAAGCGTTTGCGATAACTTGCAATGAGTCTTTTACAGCGCTCTGGAGGAATTTTGGCCCACTCATCTTTGCAAAATTGTTGTAATTCAGCTTTATTTGAGGGTTTTCTAGCATGAACCGCCTTTTTAAGGTCATGCCATAGCATCTCAATTGGATTCAGGTCAGGACTTTGACTAGGCCACTCCAAAGTCTTCATTTTGTTTTTCTTCAGCCATTCAGAGGTGGATTTGCTGGTGTGTTTTGGGTCATTGTCCTGTTGCAGCACCCAAGATCGCTTCAGCTTGAGTTGACGAACAGATGGCCGGACATTCTCCTTCAGGATTTTTTGGTAGACAGTAGAATTCATGGTTCCATCTATCACAGCAAGCCTTCCAGGTCCTGAAGAAGCAAAACAACCCCAGACCATCACACTACCACCACCATATTTTACTGTTGGTATGATGTTCTTTTTCTGAAATGCTGTGTTCCTTTTACGCCAGATGTAACGGGACATTTGCCTTCCAAAAAGTTCAACTTTTGTCTCATCAGTCCACAAGGTATTTTCCCAAAAGTCTTGGCAATCATTGAGATGTTTCTTAGCAAAATTGAGACGAGCCCTAATGTTCTTTTTGCTTAACAGTGGTTTGCGTCTTGGAAATCTGCCATGCAGGCCGTTTTTGCCCAGTCTCTTTCTTATGGTGGAGTCGTGAACACTGACCTTAATTGAGGCAGGTGAGGCCTGCAGTTCTTTAGACGTTGTCCTGGGTTCTTTTGTGACCTCTCGGATGAGTCGTCTCTGCGCTCTTGGGGTAATTTTGGTCGGCCGGCCACTCCTGGGAAGGTTCACCACTGTTCCATGTTTTTGCCATTTGTGGATAATGGCTCTCACTGTGGTTCGCTGGAGTCCCAAAGCTTTAGAAATGGCTTTATAACCTTTATCAGACTGATAGATCTCAATTACTGCTGTTCTCATTTGTTCCTGAATTTCTTTGGATCTTGGCATGATGTCTAGCTTTTGAGGTGCTTTTGGTCTACTTCTCTGTGTCAGGCAGCTCCTATTTAAGTGGTTTCTTGATTGAAACAGGTGTGGCAGTAATCAGGCCTGGGGGTGGCTACGGAAATTGAACTCAGGTGTGATACACCACAGTTAGGTTATTTTTTAACAAGGGGGCAATTACTTTTTCACACAGGGCCATGTAAGTTTGGATTTTTTTTTCTCCCTAAATAATAAAAACCACCATTTACAAACTGCATTTTGTGTTTACTTGTGTTATATTTGACTAATGGTTAAATGTGTTTGATGATCAGAAACATTTTGTGTGACAAACATGCAAAAGAATAAGAAATCAGGAAGGGGGCAAATAGTTTTTCACACCACTGTATCTATCTATCTATCTATCTATCTATCTATCTATCTATCTATCTATCTATCTATCTATCTATCTATCTATCTATCTATCTATCTATCTATCTATCTATCTATCTATCTATCTATCTAATCTTGCTGACTATGCTATCTACCTATTTATCTATCTATCTATGTAATCCTGCTGACTATGCTATCTATTTGTCTATCTTAAATGAAAGTCTGCACTTTAATCACAATGTCTGAATTGTTTGATTTGTAATTTTAAGCCGCAGAGCAGAGGTGGAAATTAAGGAAAAATGTGTCTTTGTCTCAAATATTATGGAGGGCACTGTAATATCCTAAAAGATGTTTAGACCTTAATAAATGATTATGAAACTAAACCAACCACATGTCTTGTAAGGCACTTCATTAAATACACAAGTGAGCAAAATTAGAGAGCAAATTCCATTTTAGTAATTTCTAAAGTCACTCCTTCTCTGAATTGAATAGAAGAGACATATTGTAATCCCATATCTTCAGCTAAAAGTGTCCCAAATCACAAAATAAAAGGTTTAAACAGATAATTGAAGAAGGTCCGCCATCACAATCAGAGAATAAGTGGTCCCAGTTAACAGCTGGTTTTAATTGGGCCAAGCAACACCAACTGATTAGTCAACCTTGGTTGGCATTTGTCCAGATGGTGAGATCACCAAATCAAACTGATCAATCAGGTTGTTGTAAGGGACTAGAAACACACACACACACACACACACGCACACACACACACACACACACGCGCACACACACACACGCGCGCACACACACACACACACACACACACACAGGCCTTAGCGTTTTATGAGATAGTAGTTGGACCAGAAACAAATTCTGGTCATATACAGTATGAGAGAAAATGAGACAATTTATTAAAAAATGATCTGGATTGACTGGTTGGAAAAGAGAATAATAGAGACAAGTCTATAAACCATTAGGATTTTGGCTTCACTTCAGTTTAATTTTTTAAAGGTTTGGCAATCTCTGCTGGTAATTTTTTTTTATTCCATTTTGAGTGTAGGTGTTGTGCTGGGAATGTTGGCTGCCTTTCTTTCAGTCTGACAGCTAGCTGTGTGTGATCTTTTCAGTAAAGTGTGAAATGAATGATCCTTCTTAGCTCTTAACAAACGCAACACCTGCATGTTTTAATTTAGTTTAATTGCCATTATCACGCATGTGCAACTGTGGATCACCCTCAGGGCTCCTCTAATGCATGTGATGGCATGGACGATCATACAACTGTGCACTTAGTGCAGGGCCGTCCACTCCTGCATTGTGCCCGGGCACCGCTCTCACCACACTACCACGTCCCATTCTACCAAGATGCGAGGGAGGCGATTATTTATTTAAGAAGATGCCGGTCAGCCGTGGACCTCATTTTACCACACTACACTGAGATGGTTTGGGCATGTGCAGATGACGGGGACATTGAGAAAAGAAGAAGGAAGAAGGAGAAGACTAAGGCCGAAGAGGAGGTTTATGGATGTGGTAAGGGTGGACATGAAGCCAGTCGGTGTGGCAGAAATTAATGTGACAGAGATGGAGACGGATGATCCACTGTGGCGACCCCTAAAGGAGAGCAGCCGACACAAGAAGAAGAAGACAAAAGTTAAAGTACTTTGGCTTTATCTTATATTTTGATTTATTTCACTGTTCAAGCTATCACAAGGCCACTTTAATATCCATGTCACTTGTTGTCCATGCCATCACTGCAAATTCTGTCATCACACTGCCAGTATTTAATTTTCCAAGTTTATGGATAAAAAACTCTTCAAAGACACTCCCCCCCCACTCCCCCATAACCCAAACTCTCCCAGTACTTCAAATGCAACCACCCTTAATTTATGCAGGAGGAAAAGCAGAGCTCCCTCTCAGGAATACACTGTTAATGAATTCATTTTGTTTTATTTTGTGTTAACGTGTTATTAATTTTTATCATGGTGATTCTTCTTAAAAAAAAGCAATGCCTGTATGTTTTAATTTAGTGTCATTGTCATTGTCACGCATTTGCAACCTGTGGATCACCCTTAGGGCTCCTGCAATGCATGTGATGGCACCCCGGGCCGAGGTGAGGTGCTGTCGCTAATCACATCCTCTCCTGTTCCCTCCAGAGCACTAAGAAGACACCCAGTGAGAGCACCTGACTCCACCTCTTCCAGTCTCTGACTCCGCCCCTTCCTGTCTCCCAGTCTCCTGCATGTTATTATTTTTATTGTGTTTTTGCTTCCTTGGTCATTCAGTGGGTTAGTTCCTATGGGTGCAACTATTTGGATACTACACCCTTAAAAATGCTGGGTCTTTAATGGCACTTTATGGCTCCTTTACTGGCTCGTGTGGTTCCCCTTGTGGCTCCATTGCTTCTGGGAAGAGGTCTTTGCATATGGAGTTGGTTCTTTTTGCTTTGGAAAACTCCCTAATATTTGGAAAACAAAAGCTGAGATCTTTAACATATGGTGGGCTATCAAGCAAGACACGAACAGATTAAGAAGACCAGGATTTGGCCTGTGTTATTGCATGCAGCAATCATAACCAATTGATATTTCACAAATCTGCTACCATCTAGTCGTGGTTATTTACTGTATGGAGCCTGTAACAGATCTAAATAAATGAAGGTTCTTTCTGGAGGCTTCATGTGGATGGGTCTTTTGGTGAACCAAATATGGTTCCTCTATGAAGAACCACTCTGGCACTTTCATTTTTAGGAGTGTAGGGACGTACGTTGTTATAGAGCAGCCATACTGTTTTGGGTCTCAACCTCCACTCATTGTTGCTTGTGCAGATCAGTAGGCTGTTTGGGTACCTGATGTCACACACGTACGCATAGCAGACAGTCAAAGGGCTTAACTGAGGGTAAGATGTCAGCCGGAGGGTCGATAAAGTGCACTAACCTCGCTTCTCCCTTTCCTACAGATCAACAGAAGGGGAAACCCCGGTTAAACCAGCACCAACTTCCGTCCTCCTGTCCAGACCACGACCCTCCTGCTGACCTCACTTCCGCTAACCCTTGCACGGTCCCGCCTCTTCCTCCACAACGAGAATAAAAGCCGACACTCTTTTTTCCCCCAGTGAGTCTATTGGGACTCAGTCTTTCACGATCACTCGGTTGATTCTTGAGTGTGTGCCTGACAATATATGGGCTGAATCCTGTGGAAGAATAATTTTAGGGTAACATAGCTTTCATCTTAAAGAAACAGAATAAAGGGGTAATAAATGTCAGAAACCTTTGTGGGCATGTCAGGAGGCCAGACAGGGGCCGAGTGAACAACAAAATGTACTAAGAGATGTAGATGACTAAGAGATGACTAAGAAATCAGTAGATGTCCCATAAACAACCAAAATGGACAATTGTTACATGCACAGAAATTTCAAGAGTGGTAGCTCATCTCAAAAGGTATAAGAAGAACTAGAATCTTATATATAAACGTCTACACGTGGAACTGTGTGTGTCTGTCTGAAGAACGAGGCTACAGCATGAAGCTGAAAGAAGCGACTTCATCGCAAAAGTGAAACTGCCAAGGAAAGACAAACTTGCTTAGCCGCTAATACACAAGCGAGGTGAGCACATCGATGAAAAAAAACCTCAGAGGAAAGACAGATTCTCTTAGCTACTAATACACAAGCGAGGTGAGCACATCGGCAAAACGAAACCTCCAAGGAAAGACAAACTTGCTTAGCTGCTAATACACAAGTGAGGTGAGCACATTGGCAAAATAAAACCTCAGAGGAAAGGAAAACTCGCTTAACCGCTGATAGACAAGCAAGGCGAGCACATCAGCGAAACAAAACCTCTGAAGTGAGAGAAACTCACTTAGCTGTTGATAGACAAGCGAAGCAAGCACATCGGTGAAATGAAACCTCAGAGGAAAGACATTTTCACTTAGACACTAATACACAAGTGAGGCGAGTACATCGGTGTAATGAAACATTTGAGGAAAGACAAATTCACTTAGCCACTAATACACAAGCGAGGCAAGCACATCAGCAAAACGAAACCTCCAAGGAAAGACAAAGTCGCTTAGCCGCTGATACACAAATGAGGCGAGCACATCGGCAAAACGAAACCTTCAAGGAAAGACAAAGTCGCTTAGCCGTTAATACAAAAGTGAGGCGAGCACATCGGCAAAACGAAACCTCCAAGGAAAGACAAAGTCGCTTAGCTGTTAATACACAAGTGAGGCGAGCACATCGGCAAAACGAAACCTCCAAGGAAAGACAAAGTCGCTTAGCTGTTAATACACAAGTGAGGCGAGCACATCGGCAAAACGAAACCTCCAAGGAAAGACAAAGTCGCTTAGCTATTAATACACAAGTGAGGCGAGCACATCAGTGAAACAAAACATCTGAGGAAAGACAAACTTACTTAGCCGTTAATACACAAGCGAGGCGAGCACATCGGCAAAACGAAACCTCCAAGGAAAGACAAAGTCGCTTAGCCATTAATACACAAGTGAGGCGAGCATATCGGCAAAACGAAACCTCCAAGGAAAGACAAAGTCGCTTAGCCGTTAATACACAAGTGAGGCGAGCACATCAGTGAAACGAAACATCTGAGGAAAGACAAACTTACTTAGCCGTTAATACACAAGCGAGGCGAGCACATCGGCAAAACGAAACCTCCAAGGAAAGACAAAGTCGCTTAGCCGTTAATACACAAGTGAGGCGAGGACATCGGCAAAACGAAACCTCCAAGGAAAGACAAAGTTGCTTAGCCGCTAATGCAAAAGCGAGGCAAGCACATCGATGAAACGAAACCTTAGAGGAAATACAAACTTGCTTAATCGCTAATACACAAGTGATGTGAGCACATCAATGAAACAAAACCTCCAAGGAAAGACAAACTCCGACTTTGCATTTCAAATTTTTTTCTGACGATTTTAATAGTTTCTAGGAGCCCAGGTATTTACAGCAGGGGATAATACAGCTAGTATAATGTGATGGACTTTTATTTTATATAAGTCATTTGGGTGTAAACCAACAAAACGAGTAAATGTTTCCATTGATTGACACTCTATGTAAATTCAGTAGTTTATAAAATGAACCTCTATTGTTTGTTTCTCTGACCATTTCTGACCAGGCTGTAACTGACTGTTTTTGAAGGATGCTCCCTCCAAGCCACTTTGCTGAGGAGTAATTAAAAGATAACAATGAACAGCTTTTCTCCTACCTGATTACTGATTTGTCCTGTTAGAGGATAAGTTTCTTTCTTTAATAAGATGTTAAATTTCTTCCACAATCCCCAAACCTTTTTCCTTCTCTTATCTTCTTATTGCACCATCTTGTATAATCTTTACGGTACCCCAAGTCGTCACGCACGATGGTGTGTGCAGATCCATAACTGAATATCCAAATGTGCAACAACAGCGGCCAACGGAATCTGTCCATCTTCTCCGATTAAGACATTTGCACATGTCCATGAGGGCCTGCGTGTGAGGTATGGATGGTTGACCCGATCGAGCTTCGTCGGTTACACTTGTTCTTTAAACATTTCTACCCATTCCAATGGAGCTGCCCTCTCAGGTTTCTGTGGGGGCCACCAGAAGGAGCTATCGTATATTGACTGTACAGACACTGCTGCGGTCCTGTCGAAACCGGGATGTGTTCCCCGGATGCAATAGATCGAGCACCGGTAATTTAAAAACGGAGTCAGGAGAGGAGATGGACAACACTCGACTGGGAGAAATGGTGGAAATCGGAAGGAGCAAAGTGAGCGACTGACGGTATTATCGGGCTGCATCGTGTTGTGGGGTATCTGGTATGACACTGAGGGTGAGAAGTCTGGAAAAGGACCGTGTTATTGTAAATGAGGACACCGGATGTGAACCTGGGACTGTACGTGTGTGTGTGTGTGTGCGTGTGTGTGTGTGTGTGTGTGTGTGTAGTTACATCAGGGTTTTGGGGGGCTCTTACGCCCTCTACAGGCCACAAAGAACAATACAATCATTTTGTGCTATTAGTTAAAACAGATTTGTGTTATTGTAACTCATCTGAAGGTCAAACCATATTTAAAGAAACATTTATACACCCATACGGTTATTTCCAAAAGGGCTCAGATAATAATAATAATAATAATAATAATAATAATAATAATAATAATAATAATAATAATAATAATATTTTTTTTGCCACTGTTCTTCATCACATCCTAAATGAAAGCCGACTCCAAATCCCTAAACCAATGAGTGTTAAGACACCCCAGTCCACCCTGCAGTCTCAGAACAAACGCAGGGTCTTTCTGCTATTCATGATGTGAAACAGACAAACGCATTCTTGTCAAATTCAGCTTGAATTTTGGCCGTGAAACGGAAACTTTGCCTTCTACTAACATCAATTACCGTGTTACATAATAAGAGCTTACCATCCGAGCCAAGCGCTCTGTAGGGGTAGATTAGTAACATTTGCTTCTCAAGTAGGCCACGTTATTCCAAGGTGAATTTCCTACGTCAGAACACATTCCATTGACTTAAATGGGGGATGGCGGTTGGATAACGGAGAGCAAGAAAATGTTTGGCTAAGAAAATGGAAAATGAAGAAGAAAAAAAATAAGGTGCTGTAGGTCAAACGGGATGAGCGTTCCTTTCCATTTGGAAAAACTGAGGTGTGTTTTCTATCCTGTAGAAAAGTCTGCGTTGAAGAATGACGTCTGTTTCTGTATGGAAGCACAAACAGCGAGTCTCCCAAAGCCGTTTGTCCTGCTTGAATTGTGGCACTTTGGTCCATTCTTGAAGGCTTCTTTACCATTGCCATTATGCTGAAAGCTTCGGCTTGCTATTACTTTACTAGCTAGCAGAAAAAATAAAGAAAAGTCGGAGGTTGATGAAATTTATGAGGTTGTATCAAATTGACAGGGTCCATGAAACTACTTGATGATGATGATGACGATGGCTCTGGTGGGTGGGAAGAGTCAGGCCTGCACATACTGTACCGGATCATATGGTGTGTGTGTTCATCATCTTCACCTTGGGTTAGTACTCTGTTTCACCATTTAAACTCAGCCTCATTTATGTTCAGTTTCCGCTACTTGGATTTAAATGGGGGGGGGGGGGGGGGTAAAGCAGGGCCAGCCATACAGCACTCCAAACCCGTCACAGATGGGCACAAAGACACAAGTCCCAGCGCACACTTTTACTGTTCTTCCCTTTCTAGTAAGACAGTCCACAAATCACCAAACCAATATTGCTCCGTCCCTTCTTCTTACCTCTTCCTCTCTCTTCCCTTTCCTCTTTCTTTATTTCTCTCTCTGTCGCCTCCACTCCTCTCCACACAAGCTTTGTCCTTCACCTCCTGACTCTGGCTCCTCGAATGGAGTGAGGCACTCCATGTATACTCTGATTCTCTTCCGGCAGCACTTCCCGGGTGTGTCGGAAGTGCTGCATAGGCACCCTGAAGTACTCCCGGTGCACCCCGATCCTCATTTGGCAGCACTCTCAGAATTTCTGCAGCCCAGTGCTCCGGGACTGTCCAGGCGCCAACCGGTAGTGGCCACAGGCCCCAGCAGGGCTGAGCTTCCCTCTCGTGTTCCAGGGGAGGTATTGCTGTGGACACGTCCTCTCCTCCAGTCCTTCCATCAGAAGGGTGTCCAGACCGGGCCAGGCCCCCTGCCATCTGTCACACTGGCTATAACTTCATCATTCCTCATTCCAAATTCATGTGTTATACCCCTCTTTTTTCAGTTTTTTTGCACCTGGAGATTGGGATTCTCAGGTGGGAGTACAGAAGACGCTGATTTTTGGGATTATGCCCGACTTGGGATGCCTGAAACAGCACCACACACTCTTTAAATATAAAGGTGCTAAAGCAGTTCTTCAGAGCGACACTCTGGGGGAAACCCCCCCCCTTTTTTTTTACCCACATACAGTTAGGTCTATAAATATTTGGACAGAGACAACTTTTATCTCATTTTGGTTCTGTACATCACCACAATGAATTTTCAATGAAACAACTCTGATGCAGTTGAAGTGCAGACTTTCAGCTTTAATTCAGTGGGGTGAACAAAACGATTGCATAAAAATGTGAGGCAACTAAAGCATTTTTTGAACACAATCATTGTGGTAACGTACAGAAAAAAGTTGCATGGACCTAACTGTACTTTATTCCTTGTCTCTCATCATCACATGTCCATAAGCTCTCCAACCTGCTTTCCTACACTTTCTTAGATACATGTCCCACCTCTGCTGTACCTCTATTTCTTATTCAATTCATAAATATAAGTGGTAACCACAGCAGACAGAGGAGGCTGACAAAATTGTCTAAGTGAGCATGGATGTGTAGGACTGAATATATTAAGGACTGAAGCCAGAACTGCAGAGACATGGAGTCCTCAACACCCTTTAAGAAGGATCTGGAATGGGATATTGGGGACAACTTAGCTGTCAGCTAAACAAACGAGCTTGATGGACTGAATGGCCTCCTCTCGTCTGTCACATTTCTGATGTTCTTATGCGATGGACTGCCATCCCATCCTGGTTTTGTTCTTGCATTTATGCCCAACCCACATATTCTCATAATGAATTATTGCAGTTTTGCAAAACAGAAAGATGGATCATTCAAATGATGAAGACTGAACAAACCTTTTGGAGCTTTTTGGCAAATCGTACAATTATTGTTACAATTCAATTGTTTTATGAGTATCAGGTCAGGTCAGATTGGGGAGCAGGCACTGGTACAGTGCGCTGCCGCACCCACCACATAACAAAATAGCTTGGGATCCTGGTTGGCAAGCCCCCCAGGCAGACACATTGTCCAGTCCCAGATGTTACATGACCATCCCCTTGGCCTGGTCCAGCTGCTCGGGTCCTAAACAATGAGTCTGAAAACCCTTGGGGAATAGTGCCGTAACTGATGCTCCCTCACAATGCAGGTCATGTGCCTCATTCGGGACCCAACAGTACCCAAGGATATTCCGGAGAGACACACATGAAGGAGTCCAGTCTTTGTCTCAGGTCACTGGATAGAGTCCATGTCTCGCAACCATATAGCAAGACAGGAAGCACCAGGACTCTAAAGACTTGGATATTCATCCTATTGGAGATATCAGGAGCGCCACACACCCCTTTTCCAGTGACCTCATAACCCCCCATGCTCTCCCAATCCGTTTACTGACTTCATAAGAAGAGTCACCAGAGACATGAATGTCACTGACGAGGTCCGCAACAATTAGGGTCTTGTGAGCCGGTCACCATCGGGTAATCGCGCCACATGGCCATACTTCCGTAACTAACGTTCCCTCACAATGCAGGTCATGTGCCTCATTTGGGACTCCATGAGCAACACAAAGTCAAACCAGCAGGACCCAAGGACTCTCTGAAGAGACACAGGAGTCCAGTCTTCATCTCAGGTCACTGTATAGCGTCCATGTTTTGCAACCTTATAGGAAGACAGGAAGACTTGGACCTTCGTCCTTTTGCAGAGATATCAGGAGTGCCACACACCCCTTTCCAGTGACTTCATGACCCCCCCCATGCTCTCTCAATCCGTCTACTGACTTCATAGAAAGAGTCACCAGAGTCATGAATGTCACTGCTGAGGCAAGTAAACCTCTCAATGATGAGGTCAACACTCTCTCCGCAGACATACACACTGCTGATGGCCGTGCCCAAGAGCTCATTAAAGGCCTGGCTCTTTGGTTTTTATCAGGACCCTCACAAGCCCAGACACTCAGACCCCTCACTCAGTCTCTCGAGAGCCCCCATCAGAGCCTCCATTGACTCCACGAAGATCACAGCATTGTCAGCAAAGTCAAGATCTGTGAATCTCTCTTCACCAGCAGATGCCCCCCAGCGACTGGACCCCACAACCCTGCCCAACACCCAGTCCATACAAGCACTGAATAGAGTAAGAGTAGAACAGACCCCTATGATTATAACATCTGCAAAAAACTTTTTCTCCCATGACCCATTTTTCTCAAATGAATGAGTTCATTATTTACAGCAGTAGAAATCCACACCAACAAGACAGAATCCATCTAAAACGTTAAAACATGGTGTTCCACAGTATAATTAGATCACAGCATTCCATAATTGAAAGCCGACCGTTTACTCTCCCAATCACTCGAACCCCTGTGGAGTGTAAAATCTGCGATGTGCTTAGAAAGCCACCAAGAAATTACGGAACCCATGAGGAATAGTCAATAAGCAGCGAGCACATCATAAAAAGGCCCAATGCAAGGAAGAGAAACACAAGGGGGGCCACTGAGGTACACGCAACTTCTGTCACATCCTCTAACATCCGAAATGGAGATCAGCGGACTTGACATTAATTGCCAACATCTCCCAAATGAAACATAGCACAGCAGAAGGAACTGCGCAGTGAAGGCCTCCTGTGGTAGAACATGCTTGAAAGTCAGATTTTTTTTTAAGGCTTTTCATCGGCAGTAAGTGACATCATGTTCTCTGGCTACAATTTGGGGCCTGTCATTTTATTACCCTCTTTGAACTGGCCCATCTGGAATGAACGGCACTGCCGGTCACTAACTTTAGTGGAGATCTGTTTTGTTAAACAGTACTGAAAGAAAACACTGCGTTATGACTGTATGACTAGCGCAGAAAACAATGACCCGAAGTCGATATTCCACGTGCTTTTATGACCATACAGTCATAAAAAAGTTTGGGAACCCCTCTTAATTCTTTGGATTTTTGTTTCTCATTGGCTGAGCTTTCAAAGCAGCAACTTCCTTTTAATATCTGACATGCCTTATGGAAACAGTAGGATTTCAGAAGTGACATTAAGTTTATTGGATTAACAGAAAATATGCAATATGCATCATAACAAAATTAGACAGGTGTATAAATGTGGGCACACAACAGAGACATGACATCAATACTTAGTTGAGCTTCCTTTTCAAATCTAACAGACGCCTCTAGACACTGTCCTCCTATAGCCTCTGAGGAGTGTCTGATTCTGGATGGAGGTATTGTTGACCATTCTTCATACAAAATCTCTCCAGTTCAGTTCAATTTGATGGACAGCCTGCTTCAAATCATCCCATAGATTGTCGATGATATTCAAGTCAGGGGACTGTGACGGCCATTCCAGAATATTGTACTTCTCCCTCTGCATGAATGTCTTTGTAGATTTCCAACTGTGTTTTGGGTCATTGTCTTGTTGGAATATCCAACCCCTGCATAACTTCAACTTTGTGACTGATACTTGAACATTATCCTGAAGAATTTGTTGATATTGGGTTGAATTCATCCGACCCTCGACTTTAACAAGGGCCCCAGTCCCTGAACTAGCCACACAGCCCACCCCACAGCATGATGGAACCTCCAACAAATTTGACAGTAGGTGGCAGGTGTTTTTCTTGGAATGCGGTGTTCTTCTTCTGCCATGCAAAGTGCTTTTTGTTCCAACCAAATAACTCCATTTTTGTCTCATCAGTCCAAAGCACTTTGTTCCCAAATGAATCTGGCTTGTCTGAATGAGCATTAGCATACAACAAGTGACTGTTTTTGGCATGAGTGCAGAAAGGGTTTCTTTCTCATCACCCTGCCATACAGATGTTCTGAATTGTAGAACGATGTACAGATACACCATCTGCAGCCAGATGTTCTTGCAGGTCTTTGGAGGTGATCTGTGGGTTGCCTGTAACCATTCTCACAATCCTGCTCATATGCCGCTCCTGTATTTGTCTTGGCCTGCCAGACCTGCTGGGTTTAACAGCAACTGTGCCTGTGGCCTTCCATTTCCTGATTCCATTCCTTACAGTTGAAACTGACAGTTTAGACCTCTGAGATGGCTTTTTGTAGCCTTCCCCTAAACCAGGAGACTCAACAATCTTTGTTTTCAGATCTTTGGAGAGTTGCTTTGAGGATCCCATGCTGTCACTCTTCAGAGGAGAGTCAAAGGGAAGGAAGCACAACTTGTAATTGACCACCTTAAATACCTTTATATCTCATGATTGGACACACCTGCCTATGAAGTTCAAGGCGTAACGAGCTCATCAACCAATCAGCATTGAGCAGTGACAGGCATTCAAATCAGCACAATGACAAGGGGACCCACATTTGTGCACAGCCAGTTTTTCACATTTGATTTAATTTCATACAACTAAATACTGCGTCACTAAAAATCTTTGTTTGGAAAACACCGCAGTACTCAGATGTTCCTAGGAAATGAAGGACATACCTCTGTTATCTTTATTATTGAAAGGAGAGTCAGTTATTATGCAGGCTGAGAGGGGTTCACAAACTTTTTCATATGACCATATATCAAAGTTTCTCTACTAACCATTCCTCATTTCTCTTGACTGATTATACTTCTAAATCTACAGTTTATTTATCTAAATGTAACCCCACTACACCCACTTATGTTGCTGAAGTAATATCTAAATTAAATCACTCTCCCTGCCACCTAGATCCTGCCCCTACCTTACTGACGAAGGCTTGCACTGACAAACTTTCTGCCTCCATTTCTCACTTTATCAATTGTACTTTCCACACCGTGTTGTTCCAAGTGATTTAAAAACTGCCGCTGTAACCCCTGTTTTTAAAAAAAAAAAAACAGGCTCAGATCCCTTACAGCTCAAATTTTATCGCCCAATTTCTAAACAGCCCACTGCTGGAGGTCTAAAGTCACTTTGACTCTACAAAATATTGTTAGCACTTACCTTCTGGGAGGCAATCAAATGTGTTATCCCAAGTTACGATAGCAAATCCGTCTTCATCTAGTCTGGGATACGTGCCGGTGGGGCAAGGCGGTATTGTGGGCTCAGTGGTGGTATCCTCTGTGGTTATTTCCACTGTAGTGGGCACCGTGGTTGGCTCTGGTGTAGTAGTTGTTGTAGTCGTGGTAGTTGTGGTGCTGGTGGTTGTAGATGTGGTTGGTTGCGCTGTTGTCGTGGTCCACTTTGGCCAAATGCGATCGATGTCTCTCAACGGCTTGCCTCCTACTGCAAGCACAGGCTTCCCCTTGGGACTCACCACAGGTCGGCTATCTCGTCCGTGTCCAAATAATGGGAGTCCATCAGAGCTGATCAAAGGAGTTCCTTCATGATCTTATATTAAATTGAAAAATAGGTTGGTTAGCAATGCAATACTAGGGGCTTTCTTGCAACATAATGTTATTTTGTCCACTAGACTGTAGAAGAATACTGTCTAATACTGTGAAACAGATCTTTAGATGTCACCCCAATGCTGATGCGGGAATAACCGTATTTACATAGAATTTCCAAAAAAAAAAATAGGTTGGTTAGCATGGCAATGCTAGGGGCTCTACATCACAGAATCACATTGTGACAAGATAACACGCTGTGACCAGCTCTCATACCTACAAGATTAACCGGAGCTCAGTAAACATATGGATGTTACCTGAAGGACATGTTGGTAATGCATTGCAATGGACTTCCAAACCAGACTGAGGTCTAACGTAGTGACCCCTGGCTGCCATCAACTCTACTTTGAGCTCCTCACGAATGTCTGCGCCCCTCACCTAATCTGTAAGGCTGAGCCCAGACACCCTCATTTCCGCTGCTTGTATCTGTGATAGCGTTCTTTCATTCACCACCCAAAGCTCGCTGCCATAGGTGACGGCATGACCAGGGCAAGCACCTGGGCCTTGATCCATTGGGGAAGTATGAACGGGCAACATGAGGATGCCCACCACCTGCGAGTCATAGGGGTTCAGTGCATTTTGATCTGAAGGTAAAAACCTTGGTGGGCTGATCCACAGATGCTGAAGTGGACCTTGGGGACTTCACCATCTTTAACTGATTCAAAATGGAGATAAGTGACACTTATGTTTGATGACATTTGTCACTGAGCCATATGTTTTCTTTCTGATCTTTTTAACAAACTCATCTTGCACTGATATAAATTTAAAATATTTCTTTTATGATGTGTTGCAAATGAACTATAACATTAAAAAAATACTACCTACCAATAATTGTGCGTCCGTCTCCCCCAAGTTGCACTCTCAGGGGTCTGCCTTGTGAGTCTTGAAGAGCTCTGCCCTCGTGGTTCATTAAAACTCCATGGTCTAAATCTACTATCTGTCAAAAACACAAGAAAAGAAGTTATATCTGTAATGTGCGTAAGTATTTACTGCGCCATTTAGAGTATGTATGCAGTATATAAGCGTATTTATATGTTAAAATATGTATAAAATGAAGCAGCACTATGTAAAAAGGTACTACATATTCCAGTGGCCCTAGTGGTATAATGCTATTGGACAGTTTCAGAGGGTGCAAGGGCTGCTGGGAAGAAGATCTAGCCTTAAAAAGGGAACCGGAAAGGCGCCAAGGGATCGCGATTGTCCGTCTGTGTGTTCATACATTGTTCACATTTTTGGATTACACATTGTTTATCTTGGATTATTGTTCTGGTCTTGATGTACGGTCTGCCTCGTGCTTGCTAGTTTGTATGAGTTTGTACAGATTGGACACATCTTCATCAGAGAGAGCACTCCCAAACACCTGATCATACACTACATCTGGAAACTGGTAGGACAACCTTTACATTGCCTACCATTCACAAAATTTTTCACTCACCATTCCATCGTCAACTGTCCCCACTACATTGGATTGGGTCGGACAGTTGTCTATTGTTCGTTGTGTTGTCTTTGGATTTATTATCTCCATCAGGAGAAATGGGGAAGGTTGTTCCATTCGTGTTTTTGTTACATTGCACATTCTATTTCCTTCATTTGATTAATATATTTCATTATTATGTATCGATTCATTGGGCCATTAACTCTGTCTCTGTTAGTGACTGTGTGCGCGTCAGGTTGAGGCTTGGTCTGTTCCCAACATAAAATAAATAAATCACCGTCTTTCTGACGGTGTGAATCTTAGCGTCACTGTGATCACTACAAGTTTATATACATACCAGTAGTTTAGTAATAAAGGTTTCATTTCTGTCCTGAGCAGTTTGCCCCCCAACATCGACCTGATGGCTTTGGCCTAATCAGGCGAAAATGGGGAAACTGGCTTGAAAAGTTCAAAATGCTCTTTAACCTCCAGAAAAACGAGCCAAAAACGTTGCTCATTTTATTAACAGGAAAAATGTTATTATGTGTAACAGGAACATCTAAATACTAAAATGACAAAATCAATACCGAAGAAAGGCGATGTCTGATGTCTTGATGCAGATTTAGTACACGTCCTTCATGTGACATGTTTTGAAACAGTCACCAACTCACGACCTGACGTTGCAATCGGGACAGTACAAGCGTGTTTCTTTATGCACTTTTCTTACAACATTTCTTCAATTCCTTGCGGCACGAGAGGGTAGAATGTTAGCGCCCGATCCGCACGACCAACGTTCCCGCTTGTGTTATTGCAGTCTACCACAGGGCAAGCCCTGGAGACTCCCGTAACACAGCTGCATTGCGAACAGTACTTGGATGGCTAGCGTCATTCTTACCCTTCGGCTAATGATTGCAGCCATTTATCCTTTTTGCCACGCTGAAGTTTCGTGCATCTGAATTCACCAGGTATATCATAGTGGTCCGGTCGTACAGTGCCGTATGCATCAGTTTCATCACTTGATTCAACTAATGCTTCCCTTTCAGTTTGTTCTAAAACTGGATTTACAGCTTCTCATTTACAGTATACCGCATTATGTTTTGGTTGAGGGCTCCACCCCACTCATGAATATTGATGAGATAACTTAGAGTGCCAAAACACATTGTCACACACGTGCGACTAGGAGCGAGCTGAGTGGACCAAGTGGAGGTGATTACCCGCCGGGACAGGGGGCCGTAAACCTATTTCTGTTATTTCTGCACAACAGATATGGGGAAAACCTGCCTGATCTGACGTCACTTCCTGTTCCGGCGCCCAGACTGACATCACTTCCTGCTCCGGCACCCAGACTGACGTCACTTCCAGTTTACAGACTATAAAATCTCCATCTTGCCAAACTAATTCAGTTCATTCTGGGAACTCAAATTAGCAACATTGTTGTGTTAAATTTAAGTCTTTTGCACCCAGGAACAATATACGGGTGGCTGCCCCAAACCTTTTTCAGTGTGTTGAGATTCATTCTTTCACAACATATATTCACAAATTTGTGCAACATAATGTTATTTTATCCACTAGATGGCAGCAGAATACTGTCTCATACTGTGAAACGGATCTTTAGATGTCACCCCAAGGCTGACATGGGGATAACCGTATTTACATCGAATTTCCAGCCCCAGTCACAACAGGTTAATATCAAGGAAGTTAACATCCCAAAATATCAGAAATGCCCCAAAGAGGGGAAATAACTAAGCAATATATGAATATATTTATTCACAAAAAAATAAAGAATAACAAAAAAGAGTTTAAACAAGAGCAGACATAAATCAGGATAACCCCGCGTTCACGTAGAGTTTCACCCCACTTACTTACCCATTTTGATCCATCGGGCCCATTAATTAATCTTCGACCCGAAGGTTTGGCTTTGTCATCTGATGTTGAAGAAACCTTTCCATTTGAATTTGTTAGATTCGGTCTGCCATTTTTACCTGAAGGAACACACAACAGACAATTTTGTTATTTGCAACACATTTTATGTTTCGTGATAAAAATGAAACGACACTGCGGTCAGCAGCTGGACTGGTAAAGGGAAAGGGGAAGAAAACGGAAGTTGAGGGAAGAAGGGGAAGTCAGTTCAGAGCCACCAGAGACAACTACGAGGGACGTTCAAAAAGTTTCCGCACTTATTTTTAACTCTATTTATTAAGAATTTCGAAAACAAATGACATCACTTTTCTACATAGTCACCTTCCTTTGCGATGCAATTTTCCCAGTGTCGTCGTACCAACTTTGTAATGCCCAATTACTACTCCTCCAGTCTTCACCATTTCCAATGAAAATATAAAAGTGCGGAATCTTTTTGAACGTCCCTCGTATCTCCATCAGTGCCAGAGCTTACAGGCACCACATCATCCACTCGATTGTCGCTATCTCAATTGCCATTGGCATCAAAATATTTAGCGTGCAACAAATCTAGTTGTTTGAAAATATCAGCAGCCTCATACCCCTTTTGTGACAACATAATTATAGTCCGTCTATTTATAACGTTATTTTCTGCAAGCTGTTGCCACCAAAATAAAAAACAAAAATTGGGAGTGCGCTCCTCTCGACTTTCTCGTATTCTGAGATTGAGGAAAAGGCCATGAGAACCACTTCCTGTTGGGTAATATCTCTCAAATATCATATCTCTTTGTTTCTCATCATAACTAATTGATAACATCGATACACAATCATTTATCTCTATTTAAAATCAAACTTTATATTAAAACGATATTTTCACACTTAAGGAGTTCGAAAAACGGTGGTGGAATTTTTTCACGATTACATATGCATTACCTCGATTACGTGGAAAGTAAAGAGTTATAACCACCTAAAAACATAGAAAACATGTTAGTGTTATATCCTACTCTGTTCAATGCTTGTATGGACTGGGTGTGGGGCAAGGTCATGGGGTCCAGCGGCTGTGGGGCATCTGTTGGTGAAGAGAGATTCATGGATCTTGACTTTGCTGACGATGCTCTGATCTTCGCAGAGTCAATGGAGGCTCTGATCAGGCTGCTCGAGAGACTGAGCGAGGGGTCCGAGTGTCTTGGCATGCGAGGGTCCTGATAAAAACCAACATCCAGGCTTTTAATGACCTCTTGGGTACGACCATCAGCAGTGTGTCTGTCTGTGGAGAGAGTGTCGACCTCGTCATTGAGAGGTTTACTTATCTTGGCAGTGACGTTCATGTCTCTGGTGACTCTTCCTATGAAGTCAGTAAACGGATTGGGAGAGCATAGGGTGTCATGAGGTCTCTGGAAATGGGAGTGTGGCACTTCTGATATCTCTGCAAAAGGACGAAGAGTCCTGGTGCTTCCTGTCTTACTATATGGTTGTGAGACATGGACGCTATCCAGTGACCTGAGACGAAGACTGGACTCCTTTGGTACTGCGTCTCTCAGGAAAATCCTTGGGTACCGTTGGTTTGACTTTGTTTTGCTCATGGAGTCCCGAATGAGGCACATGACCTGCATTGTGAGGGAGCGTCAGTTACGGCACTACGGCCATGTGGCACGCTTACCCGAGGGCGATCCAGCTCATAAGATCCTCATTGTTGGGGACTCGAGTGGCTGGACCAGGCCAAGGGGTCGCCCACGTAACACCTGGCTGTGGCAAATAGTGGGTCATTTCCGGAGGGTGGGACTGGACCGTGTGTCTGCCTAGGGGGTTGCCAACCGGGATCCCGAGTTGTTTCATCGTGTAGTGGGTGCGGCAATGCGCTGTACCAGTGCATGCTCCCCAACTTGACTGGAACTAAATGACAGTTGTATATATGCACGGATGCAGAATGATGGGCGCAGGATGCATCGAAGCGCACGTGCATTGCGACTCAGCGCCCCAGAGTCAAACCCAGCGGCTTCCCAGACCCAGTAGGTAGCGCCCAAACAACACAACACAACCTGTAAACTAAACTTCAGGTCACAATACAACCGCTGCCCGAACGCACACACCACCGCATATAAAACCTTCATTTAGTAATGTTTACGAAGGTTGTATATATACACTGATGCCAGACGCAACCCGTGACAAAAGCGCACACGCACTCGCACAGCGCCCAACAGTCAAACCCAGCGGCTTCCCAAAGTCAGTAAGTGGCGCCCAAACAACACAACACAACCTGTAAACTAAACTTGAGGTAAAGCATGTACGCCAACAAGTTGCCATGGTGACATATTTAAACATTGACATAGAATAACTAGACGCCTCATGACTAGCAGAATCGTACGTCAACATCACCGCCATATTGTGAGTGGCACTGCTGTGGAGTGAAGTAATGAATAATGTGCTGCTTGGGATTGTACAAACCGCTGTACGCTCCACACCAGATCCCGGGGGATTACATTTCATAGGTAAGGCTGAACAATTGTTTTGGTTTTATTTGGCCGTTAGAAAATCCCGTTTTATAATCTTTACTTTAGCTAAGCCAGGCTAAGCTAGCAAAGCTATGCATTTATGTGCTCAAGTGAGCCTCCAAACAACGTTTTGGCTAAACGTATTTAGGCACTAACTATGTAGATTGTTGTTAGCTGTTAACATGTCTCAAACTTGATGATGGTTTTTCTCAAGGAGCACATTGAGGAAACACAGTTTGAAATTGACAACCATCATTTTATGCTCATGTCTTTAGTTGTGTCTGTCTTCCACAAACTAAGGCTGCACCATATTGCCAGACTGAATACTCTCAAAGTACAAGATCTGAGTGAGCGAGAGGAGTGTAAGTCTGGAGGAGATCAGTGAGGTTGTGGAGAACTTTAAATGTTAAGAGCGGTATTTAGTATTGTAATCGGTAGTTAACTGGGAGCCAGTGAAGTTGAGTGAGAATAGGTGTAATATGTTCAGTGGATTTACAACAGCAGGATATTATCCTGGCAGCAGAATTTTGAAGAAGTTCTAACCGATTGATAAGTTTTTGTGGGATGCCAGATACCTGACTCGGCATTAAACAATACTTCAGTACTGTGTTGCATAAGAACAGGACAAAGTCTGGAAATGTTTAGAAGATGGAAGAAGGCAGTCCCCGAAATGTTACTTATATGGGAGGAATGGTTAATAATAATAATAATTATAATTATTATTATTTAATAATTCCCATTATTAATGTATAAATGGATATAAATAATTGCATTTAAACGATTCGCCAAAATCTGTTGTATGTAAACGATACTGTTTTAAACGTTATTGTTTTTTCATCAGAAAACCCTGTGTCCACGTCTAACTGTATGAGTTTAAATGGCACTTTTGCCACTCGCAATAAGGCTGACGTATCGTGTCTACTGGGAAACACAGTGAATGTGGCGTCTATCTATATATGTCTATGTATTTAAACTTGAGGTAGTGGTGACTACTGACAGTGCCAGCAGTCAGCTACTCCACAGTTCCTGCGGTCAGGGGTTCAATTATGATTCCTAACAGCAAACGACTTCTAGCTAACAACACACCCATAGAAAAACAGAAACGAGACTGCATGGATAAAAACAATGAACCAAGGCGCCTACAACGCGCTTCTGAAACACCAGAACCAAACGAGTCATGACTCCAAAAAGAAACAGCTTTAATACAAATATATTTATTTCATTAAATGAAAACTTTCCCAGGATGCTCCCAACCTCCATGATCTTACATCCCTACAAAGACTGGAGGGAACAGCCATTCTTGGATTTGCGATTCTTTAGAGAATCGGGGGTTTACTGGTATATAATATTTGTTGCAATAAATTGCTACAGGTAAAACTGCATTTCGCTACATTTTAAATTGGAAGAGCTTGGATGTGGCGGAAGTGAAAAGGTCGAGGTGGGTGTGGGAAGCAACAAAAAAAGAATAGAATGGGGCAATTGGAGGAACCACAAAGTGGGTGGGATATCAAAGAAAGGACAGGAAATGGAGGCTGAAGTGGTGTGAGGAGAGACAAGGAATATCTGGGCGACAGAGTGATGGGAGTAGAAGTCCAGGAGAAGAGAAAGTGAGGGAGACCAATGTGGAGGTGGATGTTGTAGAAGACCAGCCCAGCTACAGACAGACACTGAGACACACAATGTCCAAAAAAGCACACTCAATTTATTTGCAGTTCTTTTCAACACAACACACACTGCTCCGACCATCAATTATGCTCAGTCCTTTACTTTCCTCTTTCTTTTCTTCTGCCGCCTCCACTCCTCTCACGCAAGCTCTGTCCTCTTCCACCTGACTCCGGCTCCCTGAATGGAGTGAGGTGACCCCTTTTATAATGCACCCGGAAGTGCTCCAAGTGCTTCCCGATTAACTTCCAGCAGTACTTCCGGGTGAGCTGCAAATCTTGTTTCTGGAGTTGTCCAGGACCCCAAAATGTTTGAGCTTCTAAGCCCCAAGCCTGTTGCCCCGATGCAACCCATGGGGGCTGCCCTCTCATGTCCCAGGATATAATTTGCCCTTCTCCTGGTTTTCTGCTCTTCCAGGTCTCCCGGTAAGGCACGATCCCTGGCCATCCATCACAATTTATAAAGTAACAGAAGACCTGAAGGAGATGTCAGCTGAGGTAAGCAGTTCCACTGCCAGGTGAGAGGGGGTTGCTATCACTAATGGCTTCCTTCCTTTCCATTTTCTATAGCCGAGAAAACACATCCAGTGTGGGCAACCAAGCCTGATAGGAGCAAGGTGTTTGTAGAAAGTTGATCAAACCCATCAATCCCAGACAGAAATTGGAAAAGAAGAAGAAGAAGAAGGAGAAGGAGGAGGAGGAGAAGGAGGAGAAGAAGAAGAAGAAGAAGAAGAAGAAGAAGAAGAAGAAGAAGAAGAAGAAGGAGATGAAGGAGAAGGAGAAGAAGAAGAAGAAGGAGAAGGAGACAAAGAAGAAGAAGGAGAAGGAGAAGAAGAAGAAGAAGAAGAAGAAGAAGAAGAAGAAGAAGGAGAAGGAGACAAAGAAGAAGAAGGAGATGAAGAAGAAGAAGAAGAAGAAGAAGAAGAAGGAGATGAAGAAGAAGAAGAAGAAGAAGAAGAAGAAGAAGAAGAAGAAGAAGAAGAAGAAGAAGAAGAAGAAGAAGAAGAAGAAGAAGAAGAAGAAGAAGAAGAAGAAGAAGAAGAAGAAGAAGAAGAAGAAGAAGATAGGTCAATGCTCAGACTGCCACTTGGAGAGATCTGCCAGCCCGTAATAACATGAGGACTCTGCCTAGACCACCCATTTTATGCATTCACCCCCTCTTTCCCCTTGGCGATCATTTTGTCACAGAACCCTTCACTGCATTACAAGCAGCCATCATCAAGTCTCTGTAATCTTTGGTTGCTGGGGCTGAGCGACGTCTTTGATGAACTTGAGCCCCTTCTGATGCGCCTTTTTCTCAAAGCGATTGTGCACCACGTCCAACACCCACACACAAAAGTTGAAAGACATAATTCTCTAAAGGCACAGACCTCCTTTTATTGTTGCATAAAATCATTCACAGCTCCGCTCATTTTTTTGGAGGATTTATGTGGGAGAGATAAAGAATGGAATGTGGAAAAAATGATGGCTGCAGAGTTTGAGCAGGACCTTCAGTGCCATCTGCAGAGAATTAGACAATGAGCACAGTTCTTACGCTCATTCCTAACTCTTTGTCCTTATTTTTTTCACATAGGTATGACAATTATGGTCTCTCAAAACGTTTTTAAAAAAATGTATTTGGATCAGGATCAAATTTTATTTCCCTTCAGAATGCATGCCAGGAAAAATACACTTTGTCTTTGCTGCGAAGTAATTTGTCTCTGGTTACCTGCGTGTTGCAACGAATTAAAACGAGGGCTGAACGTCTGCCTGTGAAAAGTCTCCACTCCTTTGAAGTTTTCACATTTTGTTGTTATACATCATTGAGTCACACTGCATTTAAATGGGCTCTGATTATCAGATAAAGGCTCTTTAATGTCAAAGTTTAAGCAGATCTCTGCAAAGTGGTCCAAATGAATTACAAATATAAAACACAAAATCATTGACTGCCTACGTATTTAATTAGACACACTGATCGTACATTCATAAAATACAACAACAATTCTTGTAGAGCCCAAAATCTTTTCTTTTGATTTAAGAAGTAAATGGGTTTCTGGGGTGGTACCTCACATTTTTGCTTTGTGTTGCCTGCTTTTTGGCTGCCAGTCACACAGTACACACACACACACACACACACACGCACACACACACACACACACATATATATATAAAATTCAACGTCTGTCTGTATGTCTGTCTGTCCACTTTTTACGAGAGAACTACTTAACGGATTTAGATCGGGTTTTTTTTCTAGAATTTGCTTGAACATTCTGGTTGATTTTGTGACTTCTCTCATCGTGCTAAGTATCAAAGTTCGCTTGTGATACCGATTTATTTGCGTGAGTCCGAGAGAGATGCAGTGGGCCGAGGGGAGGGGGCAGGGCCCTTCTCACTTACACTCCAGCCTCGGGCGTATCTTACATCCGCTTAGCTAGCGTACAAGAGAACTACTTAACGGATTTAGCTTGGTTTTTTTTCTAGAATTTGCTTGAACATTCTGGTTTATTTTTGCAACTTCTTTCATTGCGCTAAGAATCATAGTTCGCTTGCAGGAGTGATGCATTCGCGCTCATCTGAGACAGAGGCTGTGGGCCGAGGAGATAGGGTAGCGTGACGTCAGGAGTGGGGAGCCGAAGAGGGCCCTCCTCACTGTCCTGTTTCACTACTACAGTACCTGCCACATGATACAAAAAGTACACGACACGTGTTTCACCCTTTATTGGTACTCATCAGGTTGTACGCACCTTTGCTTCCCCTTATGGGGATCGAACCCCAGATGTCAGCACCTGAGGCAAAGTCTCTGATGGTGCACCACGTCATTTGGTTCACTTACTTGTCGGGGTGAAAAAGGTGAGTACTCCTGGGAGACAGAGGGCGCTGTCGCTAATGGCTTACCTTTCCATTTTCTGTAGCCCAGGGAAACACACCCAGTGAGCCAAACAGTGAGGTCAGAAGAAGGCCCCGCTTAACCTTAGGAAGGTGTCCACATCTTGAGGGGTCCACAGAGGAAAGAGGAGCTCGGATTGAGTGATTGTCATGTACTCTTTGTATTATTTGGCAGGTACTCTATCACTTAGCTATGATTGCCTAATCACAACTGAGAGGACATGGCGGATGTTTGCCAATTGGCCGACCAACCACAGGCATTAGTTACCTGGTAGGTGACCACCCAATTAATCAGATTGCGATTCAAGGCCTATGAAGGTCCCAGGTTGATTGCCTATGTCAGGAGTTGGTAACGCTGGTCCTGGAGGGCCACAGTGGTTTGCAGGTTGTTGTTTCTTAATGAGAAGTCAACTATTGCTGATGAAGCCCTTGCTGCTCAAGTGACATATTTCTGTTTCATCTTAGTGGTCTCACTTGTTAAGGATGCCCACCCTTAATTGCTTATTTCACTCTTAAACAGCTACATTTGCCATTTTTAACGGCTCCTTATTAGCAATAAGATGCAAGTGACAAAGGAGCCAGCAGTTCTCCCTCTAACTTGCTTCTGTTTACATCTGCATGTGTTCATCATGCACTGTTTGGTTTAATAAAACACTAAAGAGAAAAATGTGACTGAAAATGATCCATGTTAGGATTCAAATCATTTGGATGATATCCTTGGAAAGGAAAAAGAACCTAACACTGCCGACTAACAAGCCATACAATTAAACAAGGTGTGAGATTGGCAAAGATTGGTTTCTAATTAAACAAACGATAACTTGCAGCCAATGCAGCCCTCCAGGACCGGCGTTGCCCACCCCGGCCTACGTTATGAATCAGAGTGACAAACAATGCAAAAAGGCGTGAGAGACCTCAACAATGCTAATAAATCACGCCAGGACCTTAAATGGCCAGCCCATAAGTGTATTGCCCCTCACCAGTTTGCCTCCAACAAATGCCTGCTGGCTTCGGCCTGACCAGGCCCAAAATGGGGAAAGTGGATTTTATAGTTCAAAATGCTCTTTAAACTTCCAAAATATCATAAATGTCTCTCAAGAAGGAATAACCACAAAAACCTCCGGCTTCAAGAGACGAGTCTAAGTAAACAATACATCTGTTCACCACAAATGAAGAATAAAAAAGTGGCTCAAAAAGGAGTTGCCTAAAAGCCGATCCCAGCTAACGAAGTCTCAGCAGACAATCCAAGAGAATAATCCAAAGACCAGAGCTGAAAATAGCTGAAGAAACAGTAATTAAATAAAACTTCAGTGCACCACTACTTGAGACCCTCGTCTCTGAGGCTTAAAATAGCCAGAGGGAGGTCTGTAGGGGACCCCCATCTCAAGGGATACCACCCAGAGAACACATAAAACGTAAGCACGTTTAAAATGACAGGACACAATTGCAGAACAACAAATAAAACCAACTCAAACAAAATAAAATGAAAATGTAACAATAATAGAAAAACCGACTACAAATACAAACCCAGGAAAAGACCCTCTCTCTAGAATAACAGCTGGCACACACGTGCGCGTGGCACGCAGCTAAAGGGCCTGAATAGTGATAGTTCCATGCCAGACCAGGGGCCTCATGTATAAACGGTGCGTACGCACAGAAATGTTGCGTAAGAATGTTTCCACGTTCAAATCGCGATGTATAAAACCTACACTTGGTGTAAAGCCACGCACTTTTCCACGGTACCTCATACCCTGTCGTACGCAAGTTCTCCGTTAGGTTTTGCAGACTGGCGGCGCCCAGCGTCAAAGCAGTGCTACTGTTCCTGTGTGGTTACCCTTTCTTAGATCCACATCCACGACGGCGGCTCAAGTGCTCCTTGTAGAACTGTTAGTACTTATAAGTTACCGTGAGGTAATTGTACTTATGATACAGTTATAATATTGCACATCCTGAGCCACTTTATAAAGCGCGTATTTACATATGATGACGATATCATTTTTAAGATGAAATGCAGCAAAATACGTTGATTATATTATACATATAAAACTTTAACTTTAACTACACGGTGCCGCAGCGCTAGCGAGCTTGAGCTTCGTTCACGGTTTGTTCCTGCCTCGCGCTGTTTTCATGCTGTGTCTGGCGCGACACTGGAAGGACAGACGGATAGAATAATTAAACATGGACTACGAAGATATTTCGATGTTCCTTAAAAGTTTTGAAGAATCGGCGTTTTAAGCTTACAGATGGCTTAAAGTCTATTACAGAGCTGATTGTGTGGCGATTGGGTATTTGGAGAAAGACAAGTAAAGACAGGAATTGGAGGTTAGTACGTTTGAAAGAGACAGGACTGCTGTGATAAAGCATTTCATTGAAGGTCGCGCATGGCGCAGCAAGCATCTCGCTGTAAAACATGAACAATCACTGTGCCACCGTGTTCCCATGTTTAATAACATGCTTTAACTCATATCATCATGAAATGATATCACGTATACTTCTCAGTATTTTAATTACTCAGAGAGCTGTAATATTACGAACGTAATGGATTCTGTGTCCTGTCGGAGGAAGAGCGCATAGTGATTCAGGCACATAGAGAACATATAAGATCAAATACAGAACAAAGCATTTAACGTGCTACTTTAGTTACGATGGGATTTGAGAAACTAGTAAATTAAATGATTTTAAGGTGAAGTTTATGATGTTCTACTTTAATGACAAAATAAACTACGTGATTAAAGTGGAAATTTCGAGATTAAAGTTGACATTTCGTGCTTTTTTCCCCACTGTGTGCCTTTTTTTCACTGTACCCTAATAAGCTTTCATATGACACTCAGACGGTGGGCTACGACTCGCCTTTTCACGCCGACTTTGATATGTGACAACTTTTTTATTTCGGGCACTGTGTGACTTTGTGAACTTGAGCTTTCGAGTTTTTCCGACACGCTATGTCACGCGATCAACTTCCTTTTGTTGCTTCTATAACTGTTTAAACCAACAAATAGTACGTTTTTCTTTGCCTCCATTTGGTATTCGCTGAAATTCTTCTATTTTTCCTCGTACTTTTGCCATTGCCTTTTCACAGAACGCTGGGCTTAAGGGCTATTTATATTGATTTGCATATTCAAAGAGGCGTAATTCTGGGAGGAGTTGGGGCGGGACAGCAAGCACGTGCACGTGCGTTTATTTCCATACTGAGCGGGATTTATGTAGCTGAAGAACGCGGAAGTTGGCGAAAGCACAGATTCCTGCATCTGGATTTTTCTGTGCGTGATTATGTGCTTACGTCATGGTATAGTGTGAGTTCTACGCACGGCGTTATGCATGAGGCCCCAGGGGTGGCGAGGTGCGCTGACTTTCTATCCTCTGCATACTATCCATGGGAAATCCCACATGGTTTCGGTGCAGTCGATGACGTCACTTCAAAACCACCCCCCCACATACCCCTTCCCGAAGACAACACTGTCGGTTCAGGAGCCCACGATGACGTTACTTCCAGTCCCGGCCCACGTGATGATGTCACCTCTGGTCCCGATGACGTCACTTCCAGTTCTGGCCCACACAATGACGTAACTTCCGCCCCCCCCCCCCTCCCCCCAAAGAAAACACTTCCGGTTTGGAAGGGGGTGAGGTGTAACTTCCGGTCCCGATGACATCACTTTCAGCTTTGGAGCCCATGATGACGTCACTTCCAGAAGACGACACTTCTGGTTCCATGGGGCACACGTCTACGTCACTTCCGGTCCCCGTGACATCACTTTTGGTTCCGGCCCACACGAAGGTGCCACTAACGGTTCTACGTCGGCGTCACTTCCAGTCTCGGCCTTTAAAGCCGCCATCTTTACATACCCTAAATGAGTTCTGTTTTGGACTCTGACCTGAAAACAACTCAACAAATGTACCCATTTTGCAGCCAGGGCATAATATATGGGTGGCTGCTCCAAAACTTGTATTTATTCTTGTGACACAGCCTAAACACATAATGTCACCACAGGACTATTCCCACACGTGCTATTCTGCCAGAAAATTGCCAAATAGACATAAATATCAATAAACATCTCCTTCAAACGGAGAGCTATAGCTACACAGGACAGGCTACAAAGTTGTTTAGAAGTCTGTAGCTTTGTGGGGACCTCCAGATTAGGATCTGATAATATTTTATCTATTTAGTTACGTGCGTAGGGATGGACCATCCTCATACATTGGCTTGAACAGCCTTTTTTTTCATCAAAACGTTCCAGTTGAAAAGGAAAATATGGGACACGTTCATTAAGGGATAAAGAAAACGCGGATGTGTTACCTTGTTCATACGCGGGCTTCCCAGATGATTCGGTTCTTTTGTCCTGCGCAGCAGTGTCGGCCCTCCCGGGGTACTGATTTCTTGCCCCTTGAATCGGTTGTCGGAATGAATTTCCGTTGGGAAAGGAAGACGAAGGTGTCTCTTTCAGCATTCCGGAGGATCCAAAAGGATTCCGAGCAGATGATCGAGGTAAAGACATTGGATTCCTTTGATTTAAAGTTGCCGAACTGGAAGAATTAATGGCAGACGAGGAACCCAATCTGTTTTGCTGAAAAGGAAATAGTTTTGCGGGCCGGCGACTTGGAATCATTGGGGATCTACCATTGCCGGAAGAAATCGGTTGAGATGGTGAATTAACAGAAGGGGTCCCGGATTTACTCTGGTGGCTATCCTTTTCCTTCTTATCGGGGCTTTCAAAGCCAGTTTGATCCTGCTTGGGTAACGGTGGGATGGTGGTTGCTTCTGGTTTCAATAACCCTGGGCCTGAATTTGGGTTATTGCCATTATTTTTGCTTCTGCTATTCTCAAAATCATAGTCCTCACTCTCCAAAACAGGTTTTGAAAAGCTGTGTCTATGTATGGGTGTTCCGACTTGGGAAGAACGGGAATGTGAGGAATCTGTAGGTGTGCGGGATTTCTCTGGAACTGCAGCATGTTTGGGTAAAGAAGGCTCTGGTACCACTTGTGCCTCTCTTGAAGGTATAAGAAGATCGTCTGTTTCTTCGATTTCTTGACTTATCAGCGAGTCTGGGTCGAGTTCTGTTTCTTTTGGCGGGAGTAATTGAGATGTAGCCGATCCCGACGATGAAGGGGTATCACGAGCTGAAGACGTATGCGGTATTGAGATCTGCTTGGGCGATACTCTTCTAGGCACCACGGCTCCATTCTTTGGCTTAATAAATGATGGCACGTGAAAATTGCTTAAAGAAGAGGTCTTCCTGGCAGGAGTTTCTTTATTGCTGTGTCGATTTGGAGCGAGAGGTTTGACATCTTCCTTGGGTTTGTTGGAAACTGGAGTTTGTCGGGCAGGAGGGTCTAACGCCGTTTTATCTTCACCGCTCTCATAGTCATAATCTTTGAGCTCCGGTTTTGGTAACCTTTGAATGGAGAGCGAGGGGCGTGAACTTCCATGAGACGGCTTTGCCACGGTAGGGGTGGGCTGCTGATGGACAGAAGACGCCCGACGGGCATCATCATCATCATCATCATTAGGTGCAGAAGAAGATGTGGGAGATAACGAGTTGGCTTTAGATTGAACCCTTCCTTCTCTCTGCTTATGAGAACCGCCATCCCGATTTATAGAGCTTACAGGTTCTGAGGTCTCAGGTTCCAACGACTCTTTCTTGGAGGGATACCCATTTTCTGGATATTCATTCTTCAAGGATGGTGAATTCCCAGAAGGTAATTCTGAAGAAGGCGTCTGTGATGTTGACACGGGATCGCTTCCTTTCCTGTTCAAAGATGATGCTTTTTTTCTGAGCTTATCTATTAGTGCTTCATACGTGTACGGGTTTGACTTTGTTCGACTATTTCCCGATGATCTCGATTGGCTTGGCAAGATTTTACGAGGGAAAGATCCAACTGTTTGATCGCCACTGGCCGGACTGGACTTTTGATTGTTGGACACGTTGTTACTTTCTGCTTCTTTGGTCTCCACAGGGATTGCACTGTTTTGTTTCAGTTCTTCTTTCTCCTCGTTTCCGTAGCTTTTTTCCGATTCTTTATCGGTATTCTCGTCTTCCTCCTCTGGAATTTGGGAAGTGGTTCTTTGCTGGCTGCTTTGTTTCAGTTCCTTGGACTCTTTATCCTCCTGCAGAGTAGATGGAGTCACCGTGTTGGTTTTTGGATTGACTCTAACCTTGGACCTTACCGATGTTAATATACTGTGGTAGGATCTTGTGTCCGACAGAGGACGCGCCTTCTTGGTGGTATTGTTCGGTGCCTCTTCAGTGAGCTGAGTCTCCTGCTTCGATGCGGACGGGTCTTTCAGAGATCCAGCCGAGATATGATTTTGCGTTTCAGAATGAGGTGAGGTGACGTCTTCTGGATTGGCGTCAGTCGGTGTCAGCACTTCTGCTTTAGTGCCTTCGTCTGTCTGGGATACTTTAGATCGCTGAGAAGTACTAGCTAGCAGGAAAGGAAAATTGTATTCAGTTGTAATTTAAACAAGTCACTCTTCATTTAAAGACAGTATTTACATCATTCTAAAGAAAAGCTGCGTTATGAAGGTCTGATGGATTAAATATACTTAGACGTGTTAGATAAAAATTGGAAGAAATAAACATTAAAGCTAATTAGAAGGCACAAATATGGACTTTTATTTAACACATTGCAGCATACAAGACTTCAGAACAGCAAGTAATCTGCATAACCTCAACCACCTCTCAGGTTTAATTTAAAATGTTACGATGAGCAGAGACAATGATTTACTCTCACTATATTTAACAACCTTTCTTAGTTCTGAAGACCTAGATAGTTTTGTTTTATATCGCTAATGCACTACTATAGCTTTATACCTCACTAGCTGTGCTACCCGTCTAAGATGGGTTAAAGTCTATGTAATCAAGGTAGACCCCACCGTTAACGCTTGTAAGTGTATCATGTGATGCATGTGTCTCTGGTATAAGCCATTTGGTATGGGATGTATAAAATTAGCATTAGTATTTCTGATGTAACATCTATTAGAATGACAAATGCAATGCATGTTTCTGTTAAATGCCATTTGGTATGGGAATCATAAAAGCCACATTAATGTTTGCAATGCACCATCTGTTGGAATGACCAATGCAATGCATTTTATTGCTACAAATGTTTGTAATACACTACCTGTTTTGAATGACAAATGCAATGCATGTCTCTGTTAAATGCAATTTGGTATGGAAATCATAAAAGCCGCGTTAATGTTTGCAATGCACCATCTGTTGGAATGACAAATGCAATGCATTTTATTGTTACCAATGTTTGTAATACACTACCTGTTGGAATGACAAATGCAATGCATGTCTCTGTTAAATGCCATTTGGTATGGGAATCATAAAAACTGTGTTAATGTTTGCAATGCACCATCTGTTGGAATGACAAATGCAATGCATTTTATTGCTACAAAGGTTTGCGATGCACTACCTGTTGGAATTAGAAATGCAATGCATGTCTCTGTTAAATGCCATTTGGTATGGGAATCATAAAAATTGTGTTAATGTTTGCAATACGCCATCTGTTGGAATGACAAATGCAATGCATTTTATTGCTACGAATGTCTGTGATGCACAATCTGTTGAAATGACAAAAGCAATGCATGTCTCTATTAAATACCATTTGGTATGGGAATCATAAAAGTTGTCTTAATGTTTGCAATTTACCATTTGTTGGAATGACAAATGCAATGCATTTTATTGCTACAAATGTTTGAAATACACCATCTGTTGGAATGAAAAATGCAATGCATTTTATTGCTACAAATGTTAGTCACAAGCATGTCTCTGTCTTTGTCATTCTTGCATTCTGTACCCTGCACTTGATGCTTAGAAGCTGACACTTTTTTCTTCCACTTTTAAAATGTAATAATTTAAGATTAAATTTTATTACCTATTTCTTCAAAGTTAAACTATTTATTGAATGGCAAATTATCGGAGTTAGGGACTTGGACAGGTTTGTGGACAATGAAATTTAATGTCAGGAATTACATGTGTAAAGAATTACACGTAAGAAGTGAAAATGTGAGGTTTGAATACACAACGGGAGGTTGGAAAACTGAAAGTCCACCTTATGAGAAGGAATTAGGAGTCGTAGTGGACTCTAAGCTATCAAGTGCCAGACAGTGTTCAGAAGCCATGAAGAAGGCTAACAGAATGTTAGGTTATATAGCGCCTTGATATGTGGAGTACAAGTCACAGGAGGTTCTGCTCAGTCTTTATAACACACTGGTGAGGCCTCATCTGGAGTCCTGGGTGCAGTTTGGGTGTCCAAAAAGGACATAGCAGTGCTAGAGAAGAGCAACTCATCTGATTCAGAGCTACAGAGGATGAGTTATGAAGAAAGATTAAAAGAGCTGAGCCTTTACAGTTGAAGCAGAACAAGATGAAGTGGAAACCTGACTGGAGTGTTTGAAATGATGAAGGGACGGTGACTTTAAAATGAGTTCATCAAGGACACGGGGACACCGTTTTTTAAGGGTAAATTTCACACAAACATTATGAAGTTTTTTTTCACACATAGCACCACAGACACATGGAATAAGTGACCAAGTAGTGTGGTGGACTGTAGGACTTTATAGACCTCCAAAACTCATCTTGAGGTTATTTTCAAAGAATTAAGTGGACAGGCCTGGTGAGCTTTGTTGGGCTGAATGGTCCATTCTAGTCTAGATTGTTCTAATGTTCTAAAAATGCTGTAAGTGCTGAAATTATATTTTCGGATCAGATGGTAAATATTTATCTTCCTTAAAAGTCAAAAATAATGAGGTGTAAGTGAGGTGTTAGTAGCTGCTCTGCTTTGTAGCAGTTTGCATTGTATTGTGTTTTGAAACCAATAACTAGTAAAGAAAACGTAGAAGAAGGACAACAAAACTAATGCTTACTTGATGGCATCACGACTGTTAAGGCTTTGGTCTGGGGGCCTTGACCCCTCCTGTTGGCGGCACGGATCTTGAAGATGTAACGTTCTCCAGCCTGCAGGCCGTCCACGATTGCAGATGTCGTATCGCCAGGGTAGCTGATGGATTTCGTTCCAAAAGGTTTGAGTGCTGGTGCGTATGACAGAATATACTCTGAAATGAAATGGGAAGTAGTTAGTGAGTTGGTGGGTAACAGACCCTAATCCAAAAGCATTCACAGGACATCGGAAATGAACAGCCGTAAGTGCGGGCCACCAAAAGAATTTCACTTTCTGGTGACCAGGATTGCTTTTGGTCAAAGTCCATGATCAACATGTGTGCTGGTTATAAAATATTAAGTCATTATAGGGTTACTGCACCTTCAATCACTGATATCTACCCAAAATACCATTGTATTAAAGCCTGTGTCATATTATGGGATGCCAATTACAAGTCAAAAAACTAAAGGAAAGAGCTTATTAACAAAATTGATCTCACTGAATCAAGAAGGAACAAGTGGTTCCCAAGTACTTTAGCTAAAGAACACTTGCAAAGTGCCATGTGATACATATGTCTCTGTTTTATAGCATTTGGTATGGGATTCACAAAATCAGTGTGAAGGTTTGTGATACGCCATCTGTTGAAATGACACATGCAATGCATTTCATTACTACAAATGTTTGTGATACACTGTCTTCTGGAAGGACAAATGCACTGCAAATGTCTTTGTTGTATGTTATTTGGTATGGGATTTGCAAAATAATTGTTAATGTTTATAATGCACCATCTGTTGGAATGACAAATGTAATGCATTCTATTACTACAAATGTTTGTGATGTGCCATCTCTTGGAATGACAAATCTCTCTATTTTATGGCATTTGGTATGGGGTTTGCAAAAGCATTATTAATGTTTGTGATGTACCATCTGTGGAATGACAAATGCAATGCATTTTATCACTACAAATGTTGGTGATTCACTATCTGTTGAAAAGACAAATGTAATACTTTTTATTACTATAAATGTTTATGATGCGCCATCTTTTGGACTGACAAATGTAATGTATATATGTCTGTTGTATTCCATTTGGTATTGGGTTTGCAAAAGCATTCTTAATGTTTATGATGCACCATATGTTGGAATGAAAAATGCAATGCAGTAATTCACTACAAATGTTTGTGATTCACCATCTTTTGGAATGACAAATGTAATGCTTTTTATTACTATAAATGTTTGTGATGCATCATCTTTTGGAATGACAAATGTTTATGTGTCTGTTGTATGCCATTTTGTATGGGGTTCGCAAAAGCATTGTTAATGTTTGTGATGCACCATCTGTTGGAATGGAAAATGCAATGCATTTTATTACTACAAATGCTTGTTATGTGCCATCTCTTGCAATGATAAATGGAATGCATATGGCTCTGCTGTATGCCATTTGGTATGGGGTTTTCAAAAGCATTGTTAACGTTTATGATGCGCCATCTGTTGGAATGGAAAACACAATGCATTTTATTGCAACAAATGTTTGTGATGCGCCATCTTTTGGAACGACAGAGACACAACAGCCGGACAGACACACAGACAAACACACAGACATAGCTTTAATAAGTAAAATAAATCCCAGCGAATTCTTAACTGACATGACTGTGCCAGTATTTGAACCCTTGGTCCTTCAAGATACTAGTCGGCATTCCCAGCTTTCACAAACAGACATCATACCATTTTTAAAAAGTAAATATAATGTTAAACCTGAAACTTGTGGGAATCCAATAATTTATCTTACAGCTTGTCAGAATTTCAAAACAACTTCTGCATTTATAAATGTGTTTGGCACTGGAAAATATATGAACTTAATTTGTGCTTGGTTATCTGTTCCCTCAAAAATGCTTTTTATGGAATTAGTTTCAACATCATTCCGTTTAAACAAATATTCACCAATTTATCTAGATATGACTTTAAAATCAACAATGTGCCTCGAATGCCTCTAAGTGACGGCGCGTCAGGATTCATTGTGTTCTCCCAAGATTACAGTTCCACTAAATATAACTCGAGTATGTAAATGTTTAATAACGATGTTTATGGAAATTTACAGTTTTCATTTAAACAAATTAGGTTTCCAGTACGTCGATTGAAGAGCAGGTCTGAAGGAAGGCAAGAGACGGTCCAGGGGCACAGGGTGCTGAAGTCTGCTGGCACAAATCCTGATGTTTCATCACTAGAAACTCCAGCTTTGCCACGAGTCGATTAGAGTTGTCTATTTGGTTGATCCTTTTTATTGTTATGTAGACCTGCCATCAGGGCCGCCTTAACAGCATTATAGGCCCCCAGGCAAAGCAGGGCACTGGGGTCTCTAATACAAAACCACTCAGCAAGTCACAACAAGCACAGATTAGCATGGGGCCCCTATTCTCGTGCCCAGCGTGCCCTTGCGTTAAGACGGCCCTGCCTGTGGTCCTAAGGTAAAACGGAAAAATAAAAACTAAGTTAAAGAAAAGGAGCTGCTGATACTTCTTAACATTTCATAAATGGTTACTTCTTTCAGCTCCTCTAGAAGTCATACTGCATTTTATTATCGCTGGTGGCTTGTCCGCAGCAAGAGGGACATTTTGCTTTCAACACCATGACATCAATCGCATCATCAATGTAACTTTACGAAGCGGTGCTCTTCACAGAAACATCAATGTCAGGATGAAAAACCGAATGCTGTGAGACAGTCGGCTATTTGATGATCTTGTTTGTCGCTGTGAATTTTTGTATCTGCTGTGTGGCAGAAGTGCTGCCAAACAGGGCCTGGGCAAATATCTAGGTGCCCCCACGGGCCCCAGCAGGGTTGACTTTCCATGCTCCAAACAAGCCAAGGGGGCTGCCCTCTATTGGTCCGGGGCAGAGAGTATCCGGAATAAGCCATCTCCCCGGGGCGTCCCGGCTGGGTAAGGGCCCCGGTGGTCCACGACAGAGGACAAGTCAGAACCTTCACGATATAATAAAGTGAGAGCTGATGAGTGAAAAGTGGAAACTGGTGATCATGAAGCCATGCACGACGAGGGACGACCGACCGATTGCTGAATAGCGAGTGAGACGTGAAGTGAGGAGTGACAAGCTGAAAATGAGGTGATCGGTGGGAGCTGACAGGTAATGAGTGGAGAATGAAAAGTGAAGACCGATAAGTGAGAGATGATGAGGGACGCATGATGACTACTGAGTGATGAAGAGCTGAGGGACACGTGATCAGTGAACAAAAAAAAAAACGATCCACAGCACGAAACATTTCTGGTGCGTAATGACAAACGAAAACGTTACATATCCTAAACCCGACACTGTGCATGTGAACAGTATTGTGTATTGCGCAAATACAGGGTGTCCCAAAAGTCACAATTATGACCACCGTTACAGGGGAAAATGACCAGGAGATGCTGCAGGAGTTTGCTGTGCCACAACTTCAGGCGAGGAGGGACCTTGCTGACATCTTCTTTCAACAACACACAGCCAGGTTAGTCCAGAGATTTCCTGAACATCAAGTTTCCTGACCGATGGATCAGTCGAAGGGGTCCCCTCGAATGGGCTCCGCACTCCCCTGACCTTACACCTTGTGACTTTTATTCGTGGGGCCATATCAAAAGCAGGCGGCACAGTGGCGCAGTGGTAGCGCTGCTGCCTCGCAGTACTGGGGTTCGCTTCCAGGGTCCTCCCTGCGTGGAGTTTGCATGTTCTCCCCGTGTCTCCGTGGGTTTCCTCCCACAGTCCAAAGACATGCAGGTTAGGTGTATTGGCAACTCTAAATTGTCTCTAGTGTGTGTGTGTGTGTGTGTGTGTGCCCTGCAGTGGGCTGGCACCCCGCCTGGGGTTTGTTCCTGCCTTGCTCCCTGTGCTGGCTGGAATTGGCTCCAGCAGACCCCCGTGACCCTGTACTTAGGATAAAACGGGTTGGATAATGGATGGGATGGATGGACCCTGTGTTCGGATATAGTGGGTTGGACAATAACTGACTCTCCATATCAAAAGCAAGGTGTATGCCAGTAAGCTCCTGTCACAGCTTGAGGAAAGAATCCGCATGGCCTGCAGCGAGATCAGAGATGCTACAAAACGCTGGAGAGGCTCTCATCCAAAGGTGGCTGAAAGTTGTCGAAAATGGAGGCATTCATGTGGAGGTATACAACTAGTCTTCAAGGCGTTGGAACGTGATGGCAAGCCTAGCAAGTAAAACTGCAACGACTCCTTTGTTGATGCTAGAAATATTAATAAACTCAGTTTCTTGTGTAATTTTTAGGAATCTATTAAAAGTGTATGGGGTGTCACAGTAGCGCTGCTGACTCGCAGTAAGGTGAGTTCACTTCCCTGGTCCTCCCTGCATGGAGTTTGCATGTTCTCACCGTGTCTGTGTGGGTTTCCTCCCACAGTCCAAAGACATGCAGGTTAGGTGTATTGGCGACTCTAAATTGTCTCTAGTGTGTGCTTGGTGTGTAGGTGTGTGTGCCCTGCAGTGGGCTGGCACCCTGCCCGGGGTTTGTTCCTGCCTTGTGCCCTGTGCTGGCTGGGATTGGCTCCAGTGACTCTGTGTTAGGATATAGTGGGTTGGACAATGACTGATTGACTATATCAAAAGCAAGGTGTATGCCAGTAAGCCCCATAACCTGTCACAGCTTGAGGCCTGCAGCGAGGCTGGGGAAGAGATGCTGCAAAACATTGGAGAGGCTCGCATGCAAAGGTGGCTGAAAGTTGTCGAAAATGGAGGCGCTCATGTGGAGGTATACAACTAGTCTTGAAGGCGTTAGAACTTGATGGCAAGCCTAGCAAGTAAAACTGCAACGACTCCTTTGTTGTTGCTAGAAATATTAATAAACTGAGTAATTTTTAGGAATCTTTTAAAAGTGTATGGGGTGGCACGGTGGTAGCGCTGCTGCCTCGCAGTAAGGAGACCTGTCTGGGTTCGTTTCCCAGGTCCTCCCTGCGCGGAGTTTGCATGTTCTCCCTGTGTCTGCGTGGGTTTCCTCCCACAGTCCAAAGACATGCAGGTTAGGTGCATTGGCGATCCTAAATTGTCCCTAGTGTGGGTGTGTGTGCCCTGCAGTGGGCTGGCGCCCTGCCCGGGGTTTGTTTCCTGCCTTGCGCCCTGTGCTGGCTGGGATTGGCTTCAGCAGACCCCCGTGACCCTGTGTTAGGATATAGCGAGATGGACAACGACTGACTAAAAGCGTATTGTGACTTTTGGGACACCCTGTATAAGAGGAGCCACAGGAGCACAGGGAAGCGTTTCAGAGCCTTTTTCCAGCTAGTCCCATGCTTTCTAGTGTATGCTTCAGTGACAGTACGTTCTTTTTCTGGTTTCGTCCCATATTGGAACAATGTGTAAGTTAACTGGTAACACTAAATTCATTTACCGTATTTACTCACATATAAGTCGGGGTCTTGAAACCCGAAAAATCGATCATAGAATCAGACGATGACTTATACGCCCGTTCAAAAATACGACACTTATTATTTATTTATTTTTTTTACATCATTTTGCTTCCTCCAATCTCACACCAGTTTCTCAGACACATCGACTTTTGTTGCAGCAGAGCAGTTACCGATTTCTTTCGGCTCTTCAACGACTTTTAATTTAAAACCAGCTTCATATTTTCTTCTGATCGTAGACAAGGGATGTGTAGCCGCCGAAGTGTAAGGCGAAATCTGTCAGTCCAAAAGTTCATTTTAAAAATATTTAGTGAAAATTAAAAGCAAATAATCCACACAAGAATAAAGAAAAAAGTAGTTACACACGTAGAATAAAAGGCAAAAAAAAGGGAAAAATGTATCTTCTCTAAACTTAGCTTTTCTTGAGAAACTTTAGTTATTTCTGTACTTAAAAGTTCTTTACTTCTTCTTCTATACTTAAAGATTCTTAACTTCTTATAAACTTAAAGATTCTTAGCTTCTTCTTCTGTACGCTTTAAACGTATGGCGCAGCACTTAAATAAGCGCTGTTTTCTTAGAGTTACTTCACACACTCAAAAGGTCCATAGGCACGGGCACGGTTTAAAACCGTGTGCCCTCTACACCTTACACATGGCAAGGCTGGTCACTAACTGAAGAATAATGTTTAGTCAAAGCTGTTAGAAATGGCAAGAATATACCAATTCAATTCTACCCAGTGGTGTAGCTATGGGTGGGGGGAAAAGGGGGGACATCTGTCTCCGGGCGCAGCATCCAGGGGGCGCCAAATTTATGTTACGAAACTTCCCCATTGCATTTTGGCAAACCGGAGGGGGCGCAAAATCTTCAGTTGTCCCCGGGTGCTGAAAACCCTAGCTATGCCTCTGATTCTACCTATGGCGGTTATGGGGGAACCTCCCATAGATTATGCATTGTCATCTAAGCAAAATATTATATAACTAGGAAAATGGCTCTTACAGGATGCTCTTATGATAAAAGTGTATGCGACACAAAAAACACAAAACAGTGCAAACATCACTTCAGAATAGTTCGGGTATTACCATGTGGTCACAATACATTGAAATAAAAGGCCGTGTGCTCCCGTGGTTACTCTCTCTGGTCGGCGTCAGCATATCGTAATCTCTTGGACCAATAGTGTGAGTTTTCTGCATTCGACTTATACGACCAACATTATAAAATACCAGAAATTATACATTAAAATCAAGCCCCGACTTATCGGCGGGAGAACTTATACGCGTGTATATATGGTAGTAACACTGAGTGTGGGTGTTTGTTTGACAGACTGGTGCCACATACAGGTGAGGCGTCTGTATCTGAATCTCTGCCACCCTGTCATAGAACAAAATGGGTTCAGCAAAATGAATGAACGGAAAAAATAGGATAATTAGGTGAAATTAACGGGATTACCTTTAATTTTTCCACTTGTTTCAGCGGGTTCATCCCAGGAAGCAGTGACAACAGTTCCCTTTCCCTTCAGAGGTTCAACATGGAAGTTTTCTGGTGGACCAGTAGGAGCTGAAAACAAACAAGAGAACAACGGTTTCGTAATCAGGGCTGGTAAAGGAAAATATGGTCTCTGTCAATTACTGAAAATTATTCAGAGATAAAGAGACTAATACAGAGTGTGAAGGAGAGGTGAAGAAGAGGGTGGAGAAGGGTGTCAGGAGAGATTTGTGACAGACGGGTATCAGCAAGAGTGAAAGGGAAGGTCTACAGGACGGTAGTGAGACCAGCTGTGTTATGTGGGTTGGAGACGGTGGAGACAGAGCTGGAGGTGGCAGAGTTAAAGATTTGCATTGAGTGTGACAAGGATGGACAGGATTAGAAATGAGGACATTAGAGGGTCAGCTCAGGTGGGACGGTTGGGAGGCAAAGTCAGAGAGGCGAGATTGCGTTGGTTTGGACATGTGCAGAGGAGAGATGAGGGGTATATTGGGAGAAGGGTGCTAAGGATAGAGCTGCCAGGGAAGAGGAGAAGAGGAAGGCCTAAGAGGAGGATTATGGATGTGGTGAGGGAGGACATGCAGGTGATGGGTGTGAGAGAACTAGATGGAGAGGACAAAAAGATATGGAAGAAGATGATCCGCTGTGGTGACCCCTAACTGGATCAGCAGAAAGAAGAAGAAGAAAGAGACATCAGACTAAAATTGGCTTTTAAAGAGGGACTCCTTCTGTATTACATATATATATGAAATATATATACTAGGGGGGCAAGACCCAGTTGCTGCCTGCATTGTGAAGTGGGGTGCTGAATGCACCCCAAGGAGATACTCTCGCTCCTCCAAAAAAAAAACCCTGTTAAACGCTGATACAATGGGAAACAAATACCGTTTTTTTTTTACTTCTTCTTTGCTCAATCAGCTGCTGGCTTGTTGCTGCTGCCCGTGTCACGTGATCTGCATCTCGCACGGCGCTGTGAACATTTAAAAGCCTGTACAGCAGCCGTCTTTGTCATTTACTCTTTGTCATTTATTTCCGGCCCCGGGCGGCCGTGGTTAAATCTCTTGGCACTCTTGGTTAAGTCTCGTCTTGTGGGACGTGAGTTCTTGATATTTTTTAGTTTATAATTTAAAAATGGAATTAGAATCCCCCTCCTTTAACCGCCACCTTATCGTGGTGGAGGGGTTTGCGTGTCCCAATGATCCTAGGAGCTCTGTTGTCCGGGGCTTTATGCCCCTGGTAGGGCCACCCAAGGCAAACTGGTCCTAGGTGAGGGATGAGACAAAGAGCGGTTAAACAAACCTCCTATGAAGAAAAACAATTTTGGACAGCGTTTTCCCTTGCCCGGACGCGGGCACCAGCAGTTCGGAGTACCCACCCTTTTTGGAGTCCCTGGAGGGGGTGCTAGAGGGCATACCTTCTGGGGACTCCCTCGTTCTGCTGGGAGACTTCAATGCTCACGTGGGCAATGACAGTTTATATTCAGGGGTCTCACTGTCATTGCCCACGTGAGCATTGAAGTCTCCCAGCAGAACTCCTTGGTGGCAGGGCCCCGGGGGTGGATGAGATACGCCCGGAGTTCCTCAAGGCTCTGGATGTTGTAGGACTGTCTTGGTTGACACGTCTCTGCAACATCTCATGGACATCAGGGACAGTGCCTCTGGATTGGCAGACCGGGGTGGTGGTCCCCCTCTTTAAGAAGGGGGATCGGAGGGTGTGTTCCAACTACAGAGGGATCACACTCCTCAGCCTCCCTGGAAAAGTCTATTCAGGGGTCCTGGAGAGGAGGGTCCGTCGGAGAGTCGAGCCTCGGATTCAGGAGGAACAGTGTGGTTTTCGTCCTGGTCGCGGAACAGTGGACCAGCTCTATACCCTTAGCAGGGTCCTGGAGGGTGCATGGGAGTTTGCCCAACCAGTCTACATGTGTTTTGTGGACTTGGAAAAGGCATTCGACCGTGTCCCTCGGGGAATCCTGTGGGGGGTGCTCCGGGAGTATGGAGTACCGGCCCCCCTGATAATGGCTGTTCGGTCCCTGTACGATCGGTGTCAGAGCCTAGTCCGCATTGCCGGCAGTAAGTCGAACCCGTTTCCAGTGAGAGTTGGACTCCACCAGGGCTGCCCTTTGTCACCGATTCTGTTCATAACTTTTATGGACAGAATTTCTAGGCGCAGCCAGGGCGTTGAGGGGGTCCGGTTTGGTGGGCTCAGGATTGGGTCACTGCTTTTTGCAGATGATGTTGTCCTGTTTGCTTCATCAGGCCGTGATCTTCAGCTCTCTCTGGATTGGTTCGCAGCCGAGTGTGAAGCGGCTGGGATGAGAATCAGCACCTCCAAATCCGAGACCATGGTCCTCAGCCGGAAAAGGGTGGAGTGCCCTCTCAGGGTTGGTAGCGAGATCCTGCCCCAAGTGGAGGAGTTCAAGTATCTCGGGGTCTTGTTCACGAGTGAGGGAAGAATGGAGCGTGAGATCGACAGGCGGATCAGTGCGGCATCCTCAGTAATGCGGGCTCTGCATCGGTCTGTCGTGGTGAAAAAGGAGCTGAGCCGCAAGGCGAAGCTCTCAATTTACCAGTCGATCTATGTTCCTACCCTCACCTATGGTCATGAACTATGGGTAGTGACCGAAAGAACGAGATCGCGAATACAAGCGACTGAAATGAGTTTTCTCCGCAGGGTGTCTGGGCTTTCCCTTAAAGATAGGGTGAGAAGCTCAGTCATCCGGGAGGTGCTCAGAGTAGAGCCGCTGCTCCTCCGCATCGAGAGGAGTCAGATGAGGTGGCTCGGGCATCTGATCAGGATGCCTCCTGGACGCCTCCCTGGTGAGGTGTTCCGGGCACATCTAACCGGGAGGAGGCCCCGGGGAAGACCCAGGACACGTTGGAGGGACTATGTCTCTCGGCTGGCCTGGGAACGCCTCGGGATTCTCCCAGAAGAGCTAGAAGAAGTGGCCGGGGAGAGGGAAGTCTGGGCATCTCTGCTCAAGCTGCTGCCCCCGCGACCCGACCTCGGATAAGCGGGAGACAATGGATGGATGGATGGAATTAGAATCTGAAAATCTAACAACATCACATTAAACTTCGAGAAATTCTGAAAAAGAATGATACCAAACATATATATGTAGGTTTTAAAATAAGCCCGATTTAAAGCGTGACAAAAAATGTGACATAAAATCGTTGCACTTTAAGGCTTAGGATTTTATAAATATAGAGTAGATATTTTTTTTATATATCTTTTTGCCATCCATGGTGCGTTCATACCATACTATGCATACAATATCTCACAAAAGTGAGTACACCCCTCACATTTTTGTAAATATTTTATTCTATCTTTTCATGGGACAACACTGAAGATATGACACTTTGACACAATGTAAAGTAGTCCGTGTTCAGCTTGTATAACATTATAAATTTGCTGTCTCCTCAAAATAACTCAACACACAGCCATTAATTTCTAAACCGCTGGCAACAAAAGTCAGTACACCCCGAAGTGAAAAATGTCCAAATTGTGCCCAATTAGCCATTTTCCCTCCCCGGTGTCATGTGACTCGTTCGTGTTACAAGGTCTCAGGTGTGTTACATTTGCTGTTCTCGCTCTCACACTCTCTCATACTGGTCACTGGAAGTTCAACATGGCACCTCATGGCAAAGAACTCTCTGAGGATCTGAAAGAAAGAATCGTTGCTCTACGTAAAGATGGCGTAGGCTATAAGAAGATTGCCAACACCCTGAAACTGAGCTGCAGCACGGTGGCCAACACCATACAGAGGTTTAACAGGACAGGTTCCACTCAGAACAGGCCTCGCCATGGTCGACCAAAGAAGCTGAGTGCCCGTGCTCAGCGTCATATCCAGAGGTTGTCTTTTGAAAATCGACGTATGAGTGCTGCCAGCATTACTGCAGAGGTCAGCCTGTCAGTGCTCAGACCGTACGCCAACCACACACCGCATCAAATTGGCCTGCATGGCTGTCGTCCCAGAAGGAAGCCTCTTCTAAAGATGATGCACAGTTTGCTGAAGACAAACAGACTAAGGGCATGGATTACTGGAACTATGTCTGTGGTCTGATGAGATCAAGATCAACTTATTTGGTTCAGATGGTGTCAAGCATGTGTGGCAGCAACCAGGTGAGGAGTACAAAGACAAGTGTGTCTTGCCTACAGTCAAGCATGGTGGTGGGAGTGTCATGGTTTGGGGCTGCATGAGTGCACACAGTTCATTGAGGGAAGCATGAAGGCCGACATGTACTGTGACCTACTGAAGCAGAGCATGATCCCCTCCCTTCGGAAACTGAACATGATAACGACCCCAAACACACCTCCAAGACCACCACTGCCTTGCTAAAGAAACTGAGGGTAAAGGTGCTGGACTGGCCAAGCATGTCTCCAGACCTAAACCCTATTGAGCAAATGGAAGGTGGAGGAGCACCAGGTCTCTAACATTCACCAGCTCCATGATGTCGTCATGGAGGAGGATTCCAGTGGCAACCTGTGAAGCTCCAGTGAACTCCATGACCAAGAGAGTTAAGGCAGTGCTGGAAAATAATGGTGGCCACCCAAAATATTGACACTTTGGGCACAATTTGGACATTTCTCACTTCGGGGTGTGCTCACTTTTGTTGCCAGTGGTTTAGACATTAATGGCTGTGTGTTGAGTTATTTTGAGGGGACAGCAACTTCACACTGTGATACAAGCTGAACACGGACTACTTTACATCGTATGAAGGTGTCATATCTTCAGTGTTGTCTCATGATATCATAAAATATTTACAAATATGTGAGGGGTGTACTCACTTTTCTGAGATACTGTATATTTGGCAGGCTGTGTGGCACATTGGTTAAGGCTTCGGAGTTCAAACTGTGAGGTTGTGAGTTCAAATCTCCCCTCCAGTGACCCTCAACAAGTCATTTCACCCACCTGGGCTCCTACTAGTGGGGGAAAAAAAGAAAAAGTAACCAACTGCATCTCAAATGTTGTAAGTCATTTTGGATAAATGTGAATTTTGAAATGCTGTTTGGGTCAGCACCATTTTTTGTTGTGTCTCCGCACACGCACCCTTTTATATTCTTTTGTGTTAATAATGGGGACTACCGGGTTGTAACCCCCCAAATTTTTTTCCGGTGCCGAACTGGTTCCTACTTCAGGGGAATAAAAATACAAATCTAGTAAATCCTGGTAAAGATTATGATATAGATGACAAACAAAAATGTCACGAAATGGCAGTGCTGATAAAAAAATAAAAGTGGTTTTGCTGTAAAATGCTCAATATTTCGAACTTTGTTAAGAAGCTTCACAATAAAAAACTTAGTAACTTATTTACTTACTCTTCTCCCATTATACTATTTGGCACAAATGAGAAACGTAACATAAAATTCAAAATCTTAAGTGCAGCAGCCCCCAATTAGACCCATAGATTGCTAAAATCCATACAGAAATTCTTATAAAAATTGGATAAACCCCGCTGATGATAACAGGGAATGGAGAGCCGTCCTTCTTGAGTTCAAGAATGAAAGCCACCGGAGATGTTTTCAAGCAAATCTGGGAAGTGTGCAGAATAAATATAATATTTTTGTAAAATATGATTTTTTTCCATAAGAGATTTTTTAACTCTTTTTTAACAGAACGCTAATTTACCAGATTCAGGAGTCCTTTGGAACACAGAAACGCTCCATTTGCCATCTCTGCTTCCCTGCGAAGCTCGAATAGAGAACTCGTACATGTTATCTGGTGACAGCCTGTCCACAATCAGACGTCTCTGAGATGTTTCTTTATAATCCCATCTTGCAGACTCTCCTTTTTCACGGTACCGTACGGTGTAGTGCCTACAAAAGAAGAAGAAAACATCAGGAATGTTGTTTTTCCTTAACCTGCGCATCCTCAGATCTAGTCAAAATCATCCACTGCAGACCCCGTTACTTTCAACCAACGCAAATGTAAGTGCAAATTCTTGATGTGTAATGAGGATGATGCAGTTTAATTAAGTGGTTCATTCCTGCTTCTTCTCAGACATGGTAGAAAAACGTCCTAAATTTTGTACGAAATTTACCCGACTGTGTCCCCGTCTTCTCGTTGAACTCATTTTAAAGTCACAGTCTCAATCCACTGGACTAATTACCTTCAATCAAGTCTCCTCTTAATGTCCATTTGTTTAAGCTGTAAAGGCTCAGCTCTTTTAATCTTTCCTCATAACTCATCCCCTGTAGTGCTGGAATCAGCCTGGTCGCTCTTCTCTGGACGTTTTCTAGGGCTGCTATGTCTGGTGGGCCCAAAATTTCACCCAGTACTCCAGAGGAGGCCTCACCAGTGTGTTATAAAGCTTCAGGAGAACCTCCTGTGACTTGTACTCCACACATTAAGACGCTACATAACCTGACATTCTCTTAGCCTTCTTAATGGCTTCCGAACACTGTCTGGAAGTCGATAGCTTAGAGTCCAGAATGACTCCTAAATCCTCCCATTGTGTATTCATTCTTCAGGTTTAGTCATGCAGTCGTGCTTGAGGCACATTAAGCAAGTTGAACACATTAGACATGTTAAACACGGTCAGAAAACTGTATGCCATCTCCTAGTCTATTTGCAATCATATCTAACAGCCCACACTAGCTGTCTGGCACTTGATAGTGTCGAGTCCACCACAACTCCTCAATTCTTCTCATAAGGCGTACGCTCGATTTTCAGATCTCCCATTGTGTATGACATTTTGTCTTTCTATATGTAATTCTTTCCATTTCCTGACATTAAATTTCATCTGCCCCAAATCTGCCCAAGCCTAGATTAGATTCCAAATCCAAATCATTTAGATAGATAGATAGATAGATAGATAGATAGATAGATAGATAGATAGATAGATAGATAGATAGATAGATAGATAGATAGATAGATAGATAGATAGATAGATAGATAGATATCATTTTAGTATAGTAGGCAGGATAGATAGATAGATAGATAGATAGATAGATAGATAGATAGATAGATAGATAGATAGATAGATAGATAGATAGATAGATAGATAGATAGATAATTATTATTATTATAGATCATGAAAAACATCATGTCATAGATAGATAGATAGATAGATAGATAGATAGATAGATAGATAGATAGATAGATAGATAGATAGATAGATAGATAGATAGATAGATAGATAGATAGAGCGTAGTTGGCAGGATTAGATAGCTAGATAGAGCGTAGTTGGCAGGATTAGATAGATAGATAGATAGATAGATAGATAGATAGATAGATAGATAGATAGATAGATAGATAGATAGATAGATAGATAGATAGATAGATAGATAGATAGATAGAGCGTAGTTGGCAGGATTAGATAGATAGAGCGTAGTTGGCAGGATTAGATAGATAGATAGATAGATAGATAGATAGATAGATAGATAGATAGATAGATAGATAGATAGATAGATAGATAGATAGATAGATAGATAGATAGATAGATAGATAGATAGATAGATAGATAGATAGATAGAGCGTAGTTGGCAGGATTAGATAGATAGATAGCTAGATAGATAGATAGATAGATAGATAGATAGATAGATAGATAGATAGATAGATAGATAGATAGATAGATAGATAGATAGATAGATAGATAGATAGATAGATAGATAGATAGATAGATAGATAGATAGATAGATAGATACTTTATTAATCCCAAGGGGAAATTCTATACTAGAATAAAAGAGGGTGCTCGCCACAACCGTCTGATAGAACATCTGCAGCATCTTATTGCAGATGTTGAAGGACGCCAGCTCTCTGCTCACCTGCGCTGCTGTAATTGTGGGTTGGGGGAAACTCTCTCCTATGCTGGTATCAGCAGAAGGATGGTTGGAGGGTGCAGTACTCTGAGGTGAGAGTGGGTTAGGGTGGTCATACCTGTTAAAAAAGTTGTTCATTTGGTTTGCTCTCTCCACATCTCTCTCGATGGTGATACCCCGCTTCGAGCTGCAGCCAATGATGATCTTCATCCCATCCCACACTTCCTTCATGCTGTTGTTCTGCAACTTCTGCTCCAGCTTTCTCCTGTACTGCTCCTTCGCTGCCCTGAACTGGACTCGGAGTTCCTTCTGCACGTGTTTGAGCTCATGCTGATCACCGTCTTTAAAAGCCCTTTTCCACTGGTTCAAAAATCCCTTGATGTCACTTGTAATCCATGGCTTGTTGTTAGCATAGCAGTGTACTGTTCTTACTGATTCAATCCCGGATGTTTTCCAGGCATTAAATACTGCGTACGTTTGAGAGGTTGGGAAAAGGTGGTTCTCGTTCAGAGGTGCCACAGATAAGAGCTTCTCTATCTTCAAATGCTTCCTACATTAGTTCATATTCTGAGTGAGTGAAGCACAATTGACTTGTTATTATATCATCATTTAACTCAGCTGGAATCCCCATTAATTTTACTGAATCAGCCCACAGTCTAGGAGTTCTCTTTGACTCTAGCATGTCCTTTAAAGCGCACATCACAAAGTTGTCCAAATCATGTTTCTTCCATCTTAAAAATGTTGGGAAATTAAGGCGCTTTCTAAATAAACAGGATTCTGAAAAATTAATTCATGCACTTATTTCTAGTAGGATTGACTACTGCAATGCGGTGTTCAAACTGTTCTTTCTACAGCCTCCAGTTAATCCAAAATGCTGCTGCAAAAATTATTACAAGAACAAGAAAATACGAACAAATAAGTCCAGTCCTCAAGTCTTTACACTGGCACCCGGTTAAATTTAGGGCAGATTTCAAAATCCTCCTTTTAACATATAAAGCCTTAAATGGCAGAGGTCCAGCCTAGTTGTCTGAACTTCTTATAATTTACAAACCTGAGCGCACATTAAGATCTCAAGATGCCGGTCTGCTTATGATTCCAAGGATTAATAAAATAAGAGTGGGAGGTCGAGCTTTTAGTTACAGGACCCTCTAAAATGTGAAATGGTTTGCCTGCTACTATAAGAGATGCCCCATCAGTCTCAGCTTTCAAATCCCGGCTGAAGACTCACTATTTCAGTTTAGCACACCCTGACTAGAGCTGCTGATTAACTGTGCAGATTGCATCTCTGTTGTTAATCATTAGCACTAAAACATAAGTAATATGACAGTTAGAATTGGATACTAACCCTCACCTATTCTGTTTCTCTTCTCGGTACTCAAATGTGGCACTTGGTGCCCACGGCTCACCTGCCAAATTGTTTTGCCTGCCTAAGGAAAAGTCATCCCTGATGGACAATCGCAGGAATCGTGGGGTAGAGGGGACCTTTCATCGGATTGGCTGGCCCAGCGCTGTCTCAGCTGTGGACTGGCCAATAGTAGGAGGCAGCTTGATAGCTGAGGTCTCCAGGACTCTGAACAAATCCAAATCATATTATGGGATATCATCTACTGTTTAAAATCTGCTCTGTACTTGTAAAATTTTTATTTTTAAACTGTATCGAGAATTTGTCCTCTTCTGTGTATTGTATTGTATCTTCTTTTTGACACCCACTGCACGCCCAACCTACCTGGAAAGGGGTCTCTCTTTGAACGGCCTTTCCCAGGGTTTCTTCCATTTTTCCCTACTAGGTTTTTTTGGGAGTTTTTCCTCGTCTTCTTAGAGAGTCAAGGCTGGGGGTCTGTCAAGAGGCAGGGCCTGTTAAAGCCCATTGCGGCACTTCCTGTGTGATTTTGGGCTATACAAAAATAAACTGTATTGCTTTGCATTGTATTGTTTATTGGTGATAACTTGTATTTATTGGGGTGCAAAGCAAGGAATATAAAGAAGTACTGCAGGATTTTATTTCTATTGCGGACCAAGCCTGTGTATGTTCGTCTATTTGTGTCCATGTCCAGGTTTTTATAGTTTGTATGTTTGCTGCCCAGTAATAAAACTGAAAGTTAGGTAGTGCCGTGCCACCTTCCGCCTTAGGTCGCCATTTGGATACGTGGATGTTTTGAATTCCAAATAAATGAGGTTATGGTTGAGTCTAATTTCTTAAAAAATGATCTGTTGATGTATTTTGGAATGTTTTGAAATAAAAAGAGAAGCTTCGGAAGGATATTCATCTGAACAACGTTAATTCTTCCAGCTAGAGTGAGATGAACGGTTGACCACCTATGCACGTCTTGCTTCATTTTTTCCATACAGACGGCAAAATTTTCTTGATAAAGAGCTTTATATTTACTTGCGATGTTTACCCCGAGGTATTTAAACAATGATTCAAATATTAAAAGCACATACAGTACATCCACAGCAAATTTGAATGACCCCTGGGTTGAATTTCATGAAAATGTCTTGCATGATAAACTATAAAAAAAGAAGGCGACTTTTAACAAATAGGGCTGCGTTTGAAAAACGAAGGTTTAATCCAGGATAAAGTAGCTGTAAATTAACACATAAATCCATGAAACTGTATCAGGAACAGGAAATTCTGGCAATTCCAAGTCGTCTCCACTAAGAAAAATATTTTTTTAAAGGCAGCTGGAAGAATCATTAGGTAGAAGGCACAAAGAATCTCCTAAGATTTATTTGGTAGTGTGACCGCAGCAGATAATAAGGATGATATCGAAACCACAGGCCCTTACAAGGAAGTAGCTGAGGAGTACTAAAGAGCTATCAAAATGAAAGGGTTTGATATAAGAAAGGAGCCTCTCCGGCACTGAAGGGGAAACGTTTTATGGAGGCTGCATGAAGAAAAGTAGGCTCCAGGGAGTGAGACGTGGCCAACAAAGCAAAGCTGGAAAGAAACAGAGACGAGAGTGTGGAGTGTCAAGTGCTCAGTTCGGAGGACAGCTTTGTGTGAAGCCGTGCTGAGGAGAAACAGACTGAGGTCGGTCTGGGCATGCGGAGTGACAGGCAAAGAATGGTGGGATAAAGAAGTACAACGTGACGGAGGTGGATGGGATGAGGCCCTGAAGGAGGCCGAGAAGTCATGATTAGGAGGTGGTGTCAAATGACATGAAAAAGTAGGAGTTTGACCCTAAAGGACACTCAGGAATGTAGAGAGGAGAGGAAATAAAACATCGGTGGCCAACTAACGTATGATGCCACGTGCAATAACACCCTTTATATATTTATAAGTTAAGCACCAGCCATACCACCTGCACTCCAGAGGGGTCATCCACCTGCAGCTAAGCCTGTTTAGGCCCCTGGCCAGTACTTGGATGGGAGACCAGCTAGGAGACGCTTGGGTTGCTGCTGGAAGAAGGTGTTTGTGAGACCAGCAGGGGATGCGTACCTTATGGTCTGAATGTGGGTCCCAATGCCCCAGTGCTGTGACGATGCGGGTTCGGCTCCATGCTCCCATCTGCTGTTAGGGAGTCCTTGATCCCTACACTGTCGATAATGTTACCGAGATGAGCTAGACAGTGAGGAAATAACAATGGAGCAAAGGGGGTGGTACAAATGTGCAAAGGTGCTTTTATTTAAAAACAATATAAACAAAAGAGTGTTCAAATAGTGCACTGATTCAAAGTTCCAAAAAATAAATAATCCGAAAAAGAAATGTGGAGGTTTGAAAACAATAGAAAAACAATCCTTTAAAAACGAGGTTAAAACGTTGCTGGAAGCAGTCCTTTAAAACAATGACAAGCCCGGTGCTTCTTTTACACTAGCGTCTCCCCGGCTTCTCCCGCTAGGGCCCTGCAGCAGGTGAGACGCACTATCTCTGCAGCTGACCTTCTCCGTGCCTGTTTATGCTCTCAGTCGCCTTACCGATCCTTGGCTCCGGTCGGCTCGTCCTGACAGCGACTTGGGATTCCCCAACGACCAAGGCTCTCACGCTGGGGACACCACGTCCCAAGTCCCGACTCCTGCTGCCTTCCACGGCCTTACACGGAGAGTCACCCACCTTCCGGTCACTTCCGCTCTTCAACATAATTTCTACGGTAGCGACCACATCCACTACTCCCTTGAGCCTGCTCTCGCTTGCTTGTTCTCCCGCACTGACTTTCTCTCTCCTCACTGCTTCCTGTTTTTCCTCCACAACCTCCGTTTCCTTCTCTTTTCTTTTTCTTTCTCCCTTTAACCGTCTCGAGCTTCTCTTTATAATGGACGTGGCAGCTGTGGCAATCAACAGTTCCCGGGAACAATTATGGCACGGACTGTCTCTCACCTGTGCAGTTAGGTAAGATACGTCCGCAGCACAAATCCACCCGGGAACTGCTTCAGCCACACTACCACACCCCCTCGCTACACTGCGAGCGCAGTGATTATTTATTTAAATGTGGCTTTTGCTAAGAGAGCTGTGGACCCACAACACCACACGGGGACACTGGCATCATTTGGGTAAGACATAAAATCGAGGTAGTAGTAGTAGTAGCAGTAGTTTATTTATATAGCGCCCTTCACAGGCAAAAGGTCACAGAGCACAGAACAGCAAAAAGAGTACAAATACAACAGTTAAAACAAAACCAATAAAAAATAATAAATAAACAAACTGGAACTATTCAGCACTGATTAAAAGCTTGTTTAAAAAGAAATGTTTTTAGTCCCTGATGAGGGACAGTGCCTCTGGATTGGCAGACCGAGGTGGTGGTCCCCCTCTTTAAGAAGGGGGACCGGAGGGTGTGTTCCAACTACAGAGGGATCACACTCCTCAGCCTCCCTGGAAAAGTCTATTCAGGGGTCCTGGAGAGGAGGGTCCATCTGATAGTCGAGCCTCGGATTCAGGAGGAACAGTGTGGTTTTCGTCCTGGTCGCAGAACAGTGGACCAGCTCTACACCCTTAGCAGGGTCCTGGAGGGTGCATGGGAGTTTGCCCAACCAGTCTACATGTGTTTTGTGGACTTGGAAAAGGCATTCGACCGTGTCCCTCGGGGAATCCTGTGGGGCGTACTCCGAGAGTATGGGGTACCGGCCCCCCTGATAAGGGCTGTTCGGTCCCTGTACGATCGGTGCCAGAGCCTTGTCCGCATTGCCGGCAGTAAGTCAAACCCATTTCCAGTGAGAGTTGGACTCCGCCAGGGCTGCCCTTTGTCACCGATTCTGTTCATATCTTTTATGGACAGAATTTCTAGGCGCAGCCAGGGCGTTGAGGGGGTCCGGTTTGGTGGGCTCAGGATTGGGTCACTGCTTTTTGCAGATGATGTTGTCCTGTTTGCTTCGTCAGGCCGTGATCTTCAGCTCTCTCCGGATCAGTTCGCAGCCGAGTGTGAAGCGGCTGGGATGAGAATCAGCACCTCCAAATTCAAGACCATGGTCCTCAGCCGGAAAAGGGTGGAGTGCCCTCTCAGGGTTGGTAGCGAGATCCTGCCCCAAGTGGAGGAGTTCAAGTATCTCGGGGTCTTGTTCACGAGTGAGGGAAGAATGGAGCATGAGATCGACAGGCGGATCAGTGCGGCATCCGCAGTAATGCGGGCTCTGCATCGGTCTGTCGTGGTGAAAAAGGAGCTGAGCCATAAAGCAAAGATCTCAATTTACCAGTCGATCTATGTTCCTACCCTCACCTATGGTCATGAACTATGGGTAGTGACCGAAAGAACGAGATCGCGAATACAAGCGACTGAAATGAGTTTCCTCCGCAGTGTGTCTGGGCTCTCCCTTAAAGATAGGGTGAGAAGCTCAGTCATCCGGGAGGAGCTCAGAGTAGAGCTGCTGCTCCTCCGCATCGAGAGGAGTCAGATGAGGTGGCTCGGGCATCTGATCAGGATGCCTCCTGGACGCCTCCCTGGTGAGGTGTTCCGGGCACATCTAACCGGGACGAGGCCCCGGGGAAGACCCAGGACACGCTGGAGGGACTATGTCTCTCGACTGGCCTGGGAGCGCCTTGGGATTCTCCCGGAAGAGCTAGAAGAAGTGGCCGGGGAGAGGGAAGTCTGGGCATCTCTGCTCAAGCTGCTGCCCCCGCGACCCGACCTCGGATAAGCGGGAGACAATGGATGGATGGATGGATGTTTTTAGTTGTTTTTTAAAAGAATCAACGGACTCGACTCCACGCAGACCACAAGGCAGGCTACTCCATAGTCTCGGTGCCACAGACTGAAAGGCCCAATCCCCACGGGTTTTTAGCCGAGTATGTGGGACAACGAGAAGGTCCTGTTGCCCAGATCTGAGAGTCCGACAAGCTGTATGGCGTTGGAGACAGGCTGGTTAGGTACTCAGGAGCTTGTCCATGCAGAGCTCTGAAAGTACCAAAACTTTAAAATGAATTCCATAAGACACTGGGAGCCAGTGCAGTGTGTGCAAAATGGGGGTGATGTGATCACTCCGGCTGGCGCGAGCTAGGAGCCTGGCAGCTGCATTTTGAACTAACTGAAGGTGTGAGAGAGAGGACTTGCTCAAACCTGTAAAGAGGTCCTGCCTCTCCGATCTGAAGGTATTTTTCGTAAAGAGTAGGGTGGTATCCCAATGTCCTGGCTAAATTGTCCTTCATGGCCATGTCCATTCGGAGGAGACGTTTGGGTTAGTGCTGAAAGAAGGTGTTGTACAAACCAGTAGGGGGCGCTTGGTCTGTGTGTGGAACAAGTGTTTTGTTTTTTTCTTGGGGTTGCAGGGTCCGGCCTTGGCATTCCTAAAAAATATCCAAAATGAAACTGTCCAAAAAACAGTTTGTGCAGGCCAAGTGCAGAAGATTTTGTTTTTTATCTGATTCTTTATTCCCTTTCTTTGTGTTCTCCCATACTTTACCCCTCTTAGCGTGTTGTGTTTTCTTCAAAATATTGAAAGATGTAATGAGCCATTTCAAAGAAATTTGTGGGCTGAGCACATTTCACTAAATGGCCGGTCTACAGGGAATGTGTGTGTCAAGTGGCAAAGCATTCTATATATGAATGTGTCTGATGAAGGATTGCACATGTCATGCGGGAAATATTTTGCTTCACATATACAGTAAGCAACACGCACAGTGTTAAGATGTAACGAATGACTTTCTCATAGCTTCATCTTAGTTAAATCCTGATGCTCTGTTTATTCAATTAATTATTTATATATATAATTCACTAAGCAACCGACTAGGGCACGCAAGACAACCATGGGATACGCACGACACAGCCACGCCCGCCAACTCACAGAGCCCCGCCCACCAACTGTAAGACCATGGGATACGACGACAACTCACAGAGCCACGCCCACCAACTCTAAGACCACGGGACGAGAACGCCTGACCGCTCGCCCGCCCGACTGTTACCAGCATTCACCGCAATGTACTGGAGTGTAAAACTAGCGCAGCTGCTAAGCTTTCAGCCACGTGAGATTGAGCAATAACAGGTCTGTGATGCCCTTAGATGTCCGGGGCTGCACACGCACTACACTGAATGGATCAACGTGTGTCTACCCGACCAGGGCTTGCAATTGTTCCCCATGAACGAGGAATTCCCAGTAAGTGCGGGTCATAAGCTCGCACTGATTAAGTCCCTGCCCTTTGTACACACCGCCCGTCGGTACTACCGATTGGATGGTTTAGTGAGGTCCTCGGATCGGCCCTGCCGCGGTTATTCACAGCCTCTGGCAGAGCACCGAGAAGACGATCGAACTTGACTATCTAGAGAAAGTAAAAGTCGTGAACCTGCGGAAGGATCATTACCGGTTGTGCCAACGCATCATTGGACGGTTAGGACCCGAAACCTCTTGGGCCCGCTTCCCCGCCCTCTCTCCGGAGAGGCGGAGGGGGCGGAAAGAGCATCCTCCCTGGGCATCCTTCCCCTCTCCCCCCGTTGCGCCCTCCGTGCCTGACCGCCGTCCTGCCCCATCCCTCGCTCTGGGAGGTGTGGGCATGGCGGCGGTCCTCCAGTTTTCATCCATCCATCCATCCATCCATTTTCTAACCCGCTGAATCCGAACACAGGGTCACAGGTGTCTGCTGGAGCCAATCCCAGCCAACACAGGGCACAAGGCAGGAACCAATCCTGGGCAGGGTGCCAACCCACCGCAGCCTCCAGTTTTCAGTCACGGACAATTGTATGTTGCTCTCTCCAGAGTTCCATCTTTTCATTCACTTACAGTTGTATCCTCAAACCCACCCCATTTGGACAACTGTGTCTTTCAGGAAGTGTTCACCCATCAATACATAATTATGCGGCGTATGCTACGCCACGGGTTGGCTAGTCATTATTATTCATGGTGGCTCCATAATCCGTACTAACCCCTACTTTCTCTTCTGTTCTTTTTCCGGTTTGCTATGGTGGCGATCTGCGCCACCACCACCTAATCAAAGCACCGTGATGTCCTTACATTGATGGATTAAATACCAGAAGTCCACATGACCATCATCATCAAGTTCTTCCATGAGAACCCTGAATACAATGAGGACTGATTGAGGTCATTTATGTTAGGGGGGCTGGGTGGTCTTGTGGCCTCGGAACCCCTGCAGATTTGATTTTTGTTCTCCAGCCGTCTGGAGTTTTCTTTTGTATTTTTTTCTGTCCTCCCTGGCCATCGGACCTTACTTTTATTCTGTGTTAGTTAGTGTTCCCTAATTTTAATTCTTATTTATTTTGTCTTTTTTCTCTTTCTTTGTCATGTGAAGCACTTTGAGCTCCATCATTTGTATGAAAATGTGCGACAGAAAGAAATGTTGTTGTAACAATCCGAGTAAAGAGCAATTTTAAAAGGAATGGATCGCTTTTAGTGGACTAATTGTGTGTTGTTTAGTTTCTTTATCTAAACTTCCTTAAAAAAGGGTTTAAAATTAGAAGACACGAAGGATCCACTTCAAACAGAATCTCGGAATCTCTCCAGTACCTCTAAATAGCATTGTTGGTTGATTGTTTGTCCCTGTTCAATTAATTCTTGGTGGACTATTCCCTTGTGTTCGAAGAAACACACCAGTCAGATCTTTAACGGTGACATTTCGATCTCACAACACGTTTTCTTTACTTCTGGGCACCATGATGTTTGGGACACAGAAATTGCAGGTCTACTATTTAGGACTTTGTCGCGTTTCCCCTCACATGCAGTGACTGCTTGAAGTCTGCCATTCATAGAAGTCAGCAGGTGCTGAGCGTCTTCTCTGGTGATGCTCTGCTAAGTGTCTCATGCCGTCATCTTCAGCTCCTGCTTGTTTGTCCCCTTCAGTTTAATCTTCATGCTGAATTGCCTTGACACCAGGTGACATGGCTTGGTCATTCATGAATTTTCCATCTTTTAGCTTTGATAAACTCCTGTGTCACCTCAGCAGTCTGTTTGACTCGTTATCTTCTTGTAGGATGAAGTGCCATCCAATAAGTTTGTTATCATTTACTGAACTTGAGCAGATCAGATGTTTCTACACATCTCAGAATTCATTTCAGTGAAGAGAAGTGTGCCAGGACCTGTGCCAGCCATACATGCCCAGCACCATAACACCCCCAGCACTGCCATGTTTAACAAATGAGGTGGTCTGCTTTGGATCTCGGGCAGATCCTGGCCGTCTCCAGACTTTGGTCTCGCCATAACTCTGATGAGGTTCATCTTTGTCTCGTCTGTCCACAAGACCTTTTCCCAGAATTCTGCAGGCTCTCCAAAATCCTGTAATCTGTCCATCTTGTTTTTGTGGTGTTCATCTTGCAGTGTGGCCTCCTCTGTGTTTCTGTTCATGAAGTCTTCTGCTGATAATCGTCTCTGGCCCCCTGAAGACTGTGTCTGGTCTGTCAGACAGGCGTTTGGGACTTTTTTTTGACCACAGTGAGGATTCTTCTGTCATCAGCAGCTAGAGGTCTTCCTTGGCCCACCAGTCCCTTTGTGATTCCTGAGCCCACCAGTGTGTTCTTTCTTCTTCATGAAAGTCCAGACAGTTGATTTCGGTCCACCTAAGGTGTTACCGATGTCTCTAATGGTTTGATTCTTGTGTTTCACCCTCAAAATGGCTTCTTTGACTTTCAGTGGCACATGTTGAACAATGGCAGGTACAGACTCCAAAGGGTAGAAGCAGACTGAGGTCTCTTAAGCCCACTTGAGGAATCACATCATCCCAGACATTTTGGTGCCCTGAAATGGGGGGGGACTGTGTAAAAAAAGTGTGGCGAGACCGAAATGTGTGCCAATCCCCTTCAATCAGAGTCTGCAATGTGCACTTTAATCACGATGTCTGAATTGTTTGATTTGTAATTTTAAACAGTGGGGTAAATCAAGCAACAATGGGTCTTTGTCCCAGACATTTTGGAGGGCACACATACGCCACGATAGAGAATGCAGAAATGACAATGACAGAGAAACGAATGCTGAGACATGAGGAGATCATCAAGCACTCACAAGCCCAGGTCTCTTATGAAGCCATGAAGCCCACCTGAGGAATTACAGACACCCATGACACCAACTGTCCCAAACATTATGGTGCCCTGAAATGCCACTATGTAGAGAAAGTGACTGAAATGTGTCTTCAATGAAAGTCTACAACGATGTCGGAATTGTCTGATTTGTAATTTTAAACTCTGGGGTAAATCAAGGAACAATGGATACTACGTAGTAAGCCACCATAACACTATAAGCGCTCTGGCCCTCACTGTATTATATGGCCTGGAGGTCATCTAAGAAAGATCCCTTCAGGCGTGATTGTGGACGACCAAATTCTGGTCTGACCCCACCCGGTAAGGATTGTAGCTGCCTAGTGCAGGCGTCATGTTGCTATGACATCTAAGCAGGACATGGATGTTTCTGTGGGAAACTTTTCTTTTTTAAGGGGAATGGCGGACCGAGGGAAGAAGGGAAGAGAATCGGAAGGCAAGGAGCTTGGCTATCTACGCTTAAGAATATTTTGAAGATGAAACTTCACCCAGGGACGTCTGCTATTTGTGTGTGGCCACCCCAAAGCTGAAACGGTGAGGCGAATCCCGAAGAAGAGCCGAGGGGTTGTGGTATATGGACCTGAGGTACTCCGGGTGCTCCTGTTGGTGAGTCGAACTTGTGTTTTTAAATTCTTCGGGATAGCCAGCCAGGAATCCGTATTCACCCGAGGACCGTTTATTGTTCCCTCCATCACGCAGTAAGAACTGTACTATAGGATTCTTTGTCGTTTCACATACTACGTTTAATCTTTCTCTTTTTTGATATCCTTTTTCCTTTATGTGTGGTTAGAACCGGGGATTAAGATTTGGCCGCTGGGGGTAGGGAGGCTGGGGAGGGCGTCCAGGGAAAAAGGGGTCACCAATGAGCACTCAGTCACCTGGCATGTAAATGTATAAACGCTGGATTCCGAAACACTTGCTAAGTACCATCTGGTTTCTTTCAAGTATTGGTGGGCACGTAAAGGGGATGAAGAGGGGCCGAGGACCGAATATTTTAATGGTATTATATCCTTAGAACATTGTTCCACTTCCCTCTTGGGTGGTGAAGTGTAGTGACCGCGTCCCGTATTGGGCGATTGTTACACTGACATTATGCTGGGGCACCGCATGCATCACACACACACACTCCACAATAGAGAATGAACGAATGACAATGACAAAGAAATGAAGATCGTCAATAACTCTCAAGCCTGAGGTCTCTTATGAAACCCACCTGAGGAATCGCAAACACCTGTGACACCAACTGTCCCAAACATTACGGTGCCCTGTGTGGGATATGAGCGGCCATTCATCCCGGCCGATACCCCTAGGCCGCCAGATGGAGCCCTCCCTGTAGCATGGAAGTGCCCCGAATGCCAGCAGGGAATCATGGGCAATGGAGTTTTCCTTCACAGCCCTGCTGGATACCGTGGGGGCCACCAGAGGACGCTGCAGGGAGGCTCAGGGACAGGTATTACTTTCCTGTCACGAGCATGGACGAAATAAAATACTTCCGGGTTGAAGAAAATGAGTTTTTACTTGACCCGGAAGTGCTGGATAATCACATGGACTGAGGGCTTAGAAGCACTTCTGGGTCATGAATTATAAAAGACTGTGGGAAATCCCAGAAGAACGAGCTGAGTCGGGAGGAATGGTGACAACACGTCTAGGAGTGGAGGATTGATTACTGTAGTGATTATTGATTTGTTTATGAGTATTGTGGAGTGGAAGGTGCTTGGTGCACTGTATTGTACCAATATAATTAATTATTGGACTGTGATCTTGTGTCTGGCGTCTGATCTGAGGGTTCAAGGGGACGACAGCGCCACACCTGAAATGCCACCCTGTAGAGAAAGTGTTGCGTGACTGAAAAGTGGGCAAGTCCCCTTCAATCAAAGTCTGCAATTGTGCACTTTAATCACGACGTCTGAATTGTTTGATTTGTAATTTGAAACTGTGGAGCAGAGGGCTAACTCAAGTAACAATGGGTCTTTGTCCCAAACATTATGGGGGGGCACCGTATATGAGTTGGCCTCATTTTCTGAAATACTGGACATGAAACTTCACACTTTGGCAGTGCTGAGGTAGAAGAGTCCATCATGATTTTGGTTACAGTACAAACACACACACAGAATAATCCTACAAGAGGACTATGAACCTGTGGCCTGGGATTTGTTCCTGTTATGTGCCCTATGCTGGCTGGGATTGGCTCCAGTAGACCTCCATGACCCTGTGTTAGGATATAGCAAGTTGGATAATGGATGGATGGATGAGATTCTACTGTATGATCTTTAATGCTTTCTTATTTGCACTTACTGTATATCACAGTAGTTACGTAATAAAATAAAATATTCACTTCTGGAAATGACCTTTGAATTATTTTCCTTACAAGTACAAGTTTATGTAGCTCTGTTGTACGATAATCTTCAGGCTGACTGTATATTAACAGGGTGACAGCCAGTCTGTCAGTTTTGACACAGTATATACACAGTCCCTGTCAAAGACCTGTCGGAGATCTCTTCAAGACCTAGCAAAGTGGAAAAGCCGCACTAAATACACAACAGCAGCGCAGGAGGTAAGACGGCCAGAATTTGGAGCCCTCCTATTGAACCCTGAAGGTTCCCAGAACAAAGTGTTTGAGTCTGAAGCATACAAGCGAGGACTTGAAGAACGCCGTCTGCTCTTCCATCCACCTCACTCCAGTTGGCACCCACTGCCTTTTAAGACGACATGCTGGCTTCAGGAGCTTATTCCAAATCTCAGAAGGGGAAAAAAGAATTTTAAAGAACAAATCCATGCAGGCTGTTCCCTGTCAGCTCTGGACCTACCGCCCTGCTGCTCACCTCCCAAAAGGCTTTGTCTATTGAACGACCGCCAACCAAAACTCCAGCCATTACCGAAAGAATCTCTTTTAGGTCCCAAATATCACACGAGCGACACACCCTCACTTTATAATGAAATGAAAAACTCCAACAAAGAGGTCATTGCCAACTCAATGAGGCTGGCATTCATAAACCTCTGGAGATGAGCACTTCACGAAAAGACATACAGTAGACATGTCATCAGAAAGACTTCAGACACGAGATGACAACACAGCAGAAATACAACTTACTGTGAGCAACATCTCAGCCGAGCCCGGAGACCACTTTGATTTCAAAACCATACACAGACCTCCACATCTATTTTGTGGAAACCACTGTGGTCTTGATTGCTCCACTGTCACTTTTTTATTATCAAGTCTTATTTCAGCTGTCTGATTCAATTGTCTACTCCAGTGCTGCTAGGCTAATCCACCAGAGTGGTCTGATACTGAAAATAGCTGACCCACCATCAACATGAGGCCAGAACATCAATACAATTCATCATTAATATCTGTTAGCATCCATGACTGCTCGCCAAACAGTTCCTGGCCTCGCTACTCATTCAGATTCCTCGCTTTATAATCTTGATGGTTAACAGCAGTTCAGCCGTCCAGATAAGGCCTCACGACGTGCTGGAGTTTGGACCGCGATGTTCGGCCTCCTTCTCACCTCTTTATTTCTTGTCTTTGCTGCAGGCCCTTCTCTGACTTCCAGATCTATCTATCTATCTATCTATCTATCTATCTATCTATCTATCTATCTATCTATCTATCTATCTATCTATCTATCTATCTATCTATCTATCTATCTATCTATCTATCTATCTATCTATCTATCTATCTATCTATCTATCTATCTTATCCTGCTAACTATGATCTATCTATCTATCTATCTATTGTGGTGCCCGGCGGGAGGAGTGGAGGAGGGCTTGTGCCTCCTCCAGGACACGAGGGGGCGTCCTCCCTGGTGGCTTTGGGGACCACGGGTACGGAGCTTGGAAGCTCAACCCTGTAGGGGCCCGTGGTCATCGCCAAGGGATGCCCCGATGCCTTGGGAGTGTTGGCCCTCAGTACTTCCGCCACACCGGGAAGTGCTGGGGGGAAGAGACTTGAGGACACCCGGTGGACTTCCGGCTTCACCATGGGAGCTTCCGCCACACAGGGGTGTGGCTACGGAGACCTTAAGGATGCACCTGGAGCCCATCCGGGGCATATAAAAGGGGCCGCCTCCCTTCAGTCAGAGCCAGAGTCGAGAGGAGGAGGACTAAGCTTGAGGAGGAGTGGTGGTGCTGCCAGAAGGATTGTTGTTTATAGAGAATTGTGTTTGTGTGGGACTGTGTTGGGCCTGTGGGACACGGGGAAGGCATGCCCCATGGCCGAAGAAGAAATAAAAGACTGTTTATTAAGTACGTGCCTCTGCCTGAGTCTCGGCCGGGTCGGGCGCTATATAGCGCTCATTTTACACTATCTAATCCTGCCAACTACGCTATCTATCTATCTATCTATCTATCTATCTATCTATCTATCTATCTATCTATCTATCTATCTATCTATCTATCTATCTATCTATCTATCTATCTATCTATCTATCTATCTATCTATCTATCTATCTATCTATCTACTATGACATGATGTTTTTCATATATGCCCTGATATCTATTTTGTTGTGCCTTTAAGAACAATCTATTTAAGTATATAGTGCCTTCTATCTAATTGATGAACAATTGACCCTGTTCCCTTACCAGTCCAGATGACCAGATTGTCAAGAAGGAAGCTGTAACATTCCCTGTCCTGACCAAGAGGCCACAATAGTGGATGGTTGACTAAAATTGGGAGGAATTTTTGCTTGGGATGGTTTCCAGTCCAAGCCAGAGGAATTCAGAGATAGTGGGAGGCTGCCTGACGTGTTCCCACCATGGTGAGCCCCTGTATGGATGCCCGTAGAGCAACATGGGAGTTGTGGTTCCAAAGGGCTGTCCTGTTGGGATCCCTGGGTTCCACTAGGAGGAGCTGTCCAGAGATGAAGGTTCAGTTATTAGACTGGTTCCACCTGACTGGGAAGTGCTTCACAAAGACAATAGTTTTGGCCCTGGAAGTATTCCTGGGGTGGGGTTTAAAAGGAAGCCCTCCACTTTGTGATGGTAATCAGAGTCGGGAGAGCAGAAGGACAATATTCGCCTGAGAGGAGTGGAGGAGAAAGGAAAAAATTGCAAAAGAAAGCAACACAAGTCTTGTGTGTAGAAGTAGACAAATGTTGCCCTGCCAAGAGGTTCTACTGTGTTAGTAAAGAAACACTTTTTTGTTTTTACGTAGCTGTGTCTAGGGTTTGGAGCTCAGTTTCGCCCCCTACATGCCACACTATGTATGAAGAAAGTTCTTTTTGGCCTTTTAAAGCCTTTGAGTACATACAGTATGTTCTGATTAGCTAGCACACAGAATGGAGCGATTGAGGCCATACGGCACCTGAAACCGTTAGCATCAGTCTATTGGACTTGCATTTGTTTAAAGCATTGAAAAGCAAAGATCTTTTTTGCCATTAATTACTACACTAACTAGAAATAAATATTTTTGTACCATAAATTTGTTTTGAAAATTAAATTTTCTCAAAATGTATTTAATACAATAATGTTGGACAAATTTGCTTATCTACATGGGAGGAAAGTAACAAAGCTGGCTTACCTGTTTGCACCCACGTTCTTTTGTTTCTCGTAGGCTGGATCAACCCAAGTAACAAGGACTGACTGAGCAGACATGACCCTCACGACAATATCCTTGGGCTCATACAAATCATCAGGCTCTGAAAGTAGAAAATCATAAGTTCAGTGTTTTTGAACGTCCCCCGTACTCCCCTGAGGTACACTGCATGGCTAAAAGTCGGTGATCATCACACCTACATGACCTTCTTGGACATCCTATTCCAAAACTTGTGGACCTTAATATGGAAATGGAGCTATAGCACTCTTCTTTCCATTAAATTTTGGAGTGTGCCTGTTTGAATTTGTGGCCATTCAGCCAAAAAAGCATTTGTGAGGTCAGGCACTGATGTTCAATGTGGAGACCTGGCTCACAATCAGCATTCTGAAGGTATTCAGTAGGGTCGAGCTCAGGCCACTCAAGTTCCACCATGTCCTCATGGGTCTGGCTTTGTGCACAGAGACACAAGTGCAGGAGCAGCCGAGGCTACTTTCAGTAACAATTACTTTATGTGGCGCTCCCCATGACCATAACAGTGGAAAGGCGACTCTTCTAAAAGTATGGATGTGGACCTCCCTTTGTTAGATAAACACGTCCAGAATCAGGTCTTTACATCTTGGTCTCGGTCTTTACATCTTGGTGCTCTGTGTTAAGTTGTTGACGTTGTTCGCCCTTTCAGCTTCTGCCTTAAAGGACATTGAAGTTAATGGGGATGAGCAGATTGACTGCCATTCCTCACACGACCACAGAAGAGACCCAGACCCCTCATGGACCCCGTGATCATCAGAGGTGACTGTGTGCAGGTGGTGCAGACCTATAAATACCTGGGAGTGCAGCTGGATGATAAATTAGACTGGACTGCCAATACTGATGCTCCGTGCAAGAGAGGACAGAGCCGACTATACTTCCTTAAAAGGCTGACATCCTTCAACATCTGCAATAAGATGCTGCAGATGTTCTATCAGATGGTTGTGGCGAGTGCCCTCTTCCACGCGGTGGTGTGCAGGGGAGGCAGCATTTAGAAGAAAGACGCCTCACGCCTGGACAAACTGGTGAGGAAGGCAGGCTCTATTGTTGGCATGGAGCTGGACAGTTTGACATCTGTGGCAGAGCGACGGGCGCTGAGCAGACTCCTGTCAATTATGGGAAATCCACTGCATCCACTGAACAGGGTCATCTCTAGACAGAAGAGCAGCTTCAGCGACAGACTGCTGTCACCGTCCTGCTCCACTGACAGACTGAGGAGATCGTTCCTCCCCAAACTATGCGACTCTTCAATTCCACCCAGGGGGGGGTAAACGTTAACATTATATAAAGTTATTGTCTGTTTTTACCTGCATTATTATCAATCTTTAATTTAATATTTTTTTTGTATTTGTAAGGTGCTGCTGGAGTATGTGAATCTCCCCTTGGGATTAATAAAGTATCTATCTATCTATCTGAAGATGGCCGTTCACAGGCGCATCTCATCCTGCCTAACGGAGCCTTGAGAGGATCTGCGAGGATGAGTGGCATAAAGCTACCCAAAGTCATGTAACCAGTTGGAGCACAGGCAGGTCAGGTGACTTGCTGAGGGTCACAGACTGGTGTCAGTAGTGGGATTTGAACCCTCAACCTCCAGGTTTGACATCCAAAGCCTTAACCGTTACACCACACTGCCTGCACATGCACAAGAAGACGGGCATGTCTGCCAACTTCTACAAAGTAGGGTCCGAAGACTTCTAGGAATGAGAGATTTCAGTTATTTTCAGATTTTGTAAAACATTTATGAACCTTTCTGCGTTCGCTTTGTCATTACGGGTTAGTGAGTGCAGAATGATAGGCCAAAATGGCAAATGTGTCCATTTAAAATGAAATCTGCAACTTTGTGACAGCATTCAGCGTGAACAATTTCCAAAAAATGCACAGCTTAGATGAGGAGGGCTACTCTGTCACATCGCTGCACACCTTTGCCTTTTTACAGTAAAGGAGATAATCGACACATCCCAGCAGGAACAGACTAAACGTACAGCTGTGCAGCCATATCGGGCTTTGAGACACCAAACTAAACTGCAGGTTTATAGAGTGATAAAATAAAATATTTCCACTTACCTGGGGCTTTGACTTTGTTCACAACTGTCCTTTTAGCTAAAGGACTCTGTCCGGGAGATTTCTGTGCCTGCAGTGATACCACATACACGGACTCAGAAGCTAGAAGCAAAGGAATAGCAAATATATCTACAGGGTGTTATATAATAAAAAAAATAATAATCTGATATACTCAAATCACAATGCAAATTATAAAATAAAACCAAATGCAGTTTTTATGGCCTCTGAGACTGTGTACATCTGGGGTGGTGAATGAGCATGAGTGACATTTGATAAGTTTATCCCTGATGGCCGGGACCCTTGCAGGGGAACAAGTGTGGACAGGGCATTACCTCCCCCGGAACACTAGATGGCAGCCCCCCTGGGTGGCAGCGGTGCCTCAGACTCCCACAGGGCTTCATGGGAGACGGAGTTGGATACAGCCCTGTTGAGATCCAGTTCGGGCTGCCAGTGGGCGCTGCAGCTGTACCTGAGCCCATGCTGCTAGAAGTGGGGCAGTGAGCACCTGGAGCACTTCTTGGGGGCCTTACGTAAGGGGTCAGCGGACATTGCTCGGTGAGCCAGAGTCAGGAAGAGGGAGACGAAGCTTGGAGAAAGAGAAGTAAAAAGGACTGAGTATTGTGTGTTCTGCTTGAGACTCTGTTCTGCCTGTGGGAAACGAGGAAAGCGTTTTCCACAAGGTGAAGAAAAATAAAAAAACTTGTGCTTTTATAAATGTGCCTCCTGCGTCCGTCTGTAGCCACATCTTGTAAGTCACCTTGGATAAAGATGTCAAACAAATATACAGTGATATCAGGAGCAATCACATAATAATACAATGCATTTTATTGTTATCAAGTTAACGCATAGTTGGCACAGGGAATGGGAAGTTCTAGAGGGTGTCCCAAAATTCACGCAAGAAGTAATTTTGATAGAGAACACAGGTTTATAATTAAAAACTGTAAATTTTTAATTGATTCATAAAGTATGCAGTATAGGGTTATGTATGGAATAGCATATCGGGTAAATGGCCTCCACGGCTTTGCTGGCACATACGCACTCTTTTGTCGAAATTTTCCATGACCATTTTGCATAAATGTGTCTGAATTTCGTTGATACAGTGCTCAATTTCCTCCTTCAAGGCGTGGGTGGTCATGGGCTTGATGGCATAAACCTTAGACTTCAAACAATCACTTGTGGATTTTCTGAACCCCAAATTCAACAATTTTTATGATTAACGAAGCCATCAAGATGAAAATGAACCTCATCGCTGAAGATAATTTTGTTCGAAAAATCGGCATTCACTTGTTGTTGTTGTTCCAAAATCCATTCAACGAACTCTCTTCGCTGTGCGTGGTCAGTAGGCTTCAGTTCTTGACTCAATTGAACTTTGTAAGCATGAAGATGCAAATCTTTCGTGAGAATACGCTGTAGAGAGCTTCTGGAAATGTTCAATTCTTGACCACGGTGCCGAATTGATGTTCCTGGACTCTCAGCAACACTCTCACGAACTGCTTCGATGCTTTGTATTGATCGGCTTGTTGAAGGACGGCCAGAGTGTCTAAGATCACTAATTGATCCAGTCTCCCTCAATTTATTAATTAATCTCTTCACAGTTGATGAAGTTAAATCACTATTCCGACCATATTTTGTACAAAAATTGCTACTTGTAGCTGCCAAACCTTCATTATTTTTAAAATATTGCTCAACAATGAAAACGCGTTGTTCTTTCGTGTAGCGCTCCATTTTTAATAACCCTGAACTGTGATCTGTCACGCTGTCTTTTTTTTTCGTTGGCAACACTTTACCGCACAAATAGTGCCAAATTCAAATCTTGCGTGAATTTTGGGACACCCTCCTAGTTAGCAGTCAAGGTGTTGAGAGATGATGAAATAAGAGTGACGGTAGAAATTGGAGAAGGTGAAGGAAATAAAGCTGGAGAAAGAAAAAGATGGACAAAATAATAGTCAAAAAATGAGATTAAAAAATGAGTTGTGGTCGAGTCATGCCAGCCGTGAACTACACTGCAAGATGAACCAACCCCTCCACCAAGCATCTGAGGGTCTTGTTCAAAAAGCGGACGTCACCTTAAGATTAGGCACCCTTACGCTATTTTAGGATTAGTCACCTACTCTAAATTTTTAAGATTAGGGTCCCTGGTGTACCTCTTCCTCTTCTTTATTTCACCTTATACAATTTCTTGTATTAGGAATTTGTTCGTTTTCGCATACCCCTTGGGGTCAAACCACAGGGTCAGCCATTGTACAGCACCCCTGGAGCAATTACAGGTTAAGGGTCTTGGGCCCAGCAGAGTAGGATCTCTTTTGGCAGTGACAGGGATTTGAACCGGCAACCTTTGGGATACCAGCACAGATCCTTAGCCTCAGAGCCACCCACACAAACCTTAAGTTCAGGGCTTGCAGTTAGGGGTAGGCCAGTCTAAAACAAAAAACTAGACATAGATGGCGTCCACTTTTTGAACAAGACCCGCATCTGAAATAACTGCAGTCTCTTAACCATGATATTACATATTTACGTATTGCAAACAGCAAGTGGAATGACGTTTGCTGAAAACTGCCATGAGATTTTGTTTTCTCAAGGACAGAGAACTAGATTCGAAGAATCACGGATGATAAAGTCAAAGGAATGCTATTCAGGGTCAATGGGGTACCAGAGATTACCTCAGTGGTCCCGGGTGTGAGGCAGGGAATAACTGCGGAGAGGACGCCCGTCCTTCTCCAGAATCATTCACACAGGTGTGCGGAATGTGAATTTGGAATCTTTAGGCATTCACACTGATACCTGTACGACATTTGGAAAATCGACCATACCTAACAGAGGTCAAAAAAGAAGAAGAAGACAAACTCCTTACCGTGATTCACCTTTTCATGGATTCTCTCGTCATTCTGTAGAGATACGACGCGCACGTTCCTGCTGCCGTCCCCGTTGGCCTGATGTGATGTCATCACCCGGGCCGCCTGCCTTTGGGCTGAGGCGTGTACTGGTTTTGCTGGTGGTGAGGGTCTGTCTTCTGACGCATGTGATCTTGTTCTAATTTGCCTTTGTGGCAGCCTTTTTTCTATGAAAAAAAAGAAAAGAAGATAAATAATAAACACCACACAGTAGCTGGAGTCGAGGCCCCACTAAACGTATACAAGACAGAAGGAGGTGGCTGCAGTCCCACACTTTTATGAAGAGAGCTCCTCGGCGTGACTGAATAGACAATATGTAGACCCTATCATTGTAAGGTGTGGTCCAGAGAAGATACCTTGGATAGAAAAGAGAGATCATGGCACTTGAACTAATCCACTTGAACTAAACCACAGGTCCGCCACGCCCTCGACCCTCTGCAGTTTGCATATCAGGAGAAGGTGGGAGCGGAGGATGCCATCATCTACATGCTACACTGATCCCTCTCCCACTGGGACAGAGGCAATGGTGCAGTAAGAATTATGTTTCTAGACTTCTCTAACGCCTTCAACACCATCCAACCTCTGCTCCTTAGGGACAAGCTGACAAAGATGGGAGTAGATTCATACATGGTGGCATGGATAGTGGACTATCTTACAGACAGACCTCAGTATGTGCGTCTCGAGAACTACAGGTCTGACATTGTGATCAGCAACACAGGAGCGCCGCAAGGCACTGTACTTTCTCCGGTCCTGTTCAGCCTATATACATCAGACTTCCAATACAACTCGGAGTTCTGCCACGTGCAAAAGTTCGCTGACGATACTGCTATCGTGGGCTGCATCAGGAGTGGGCAGGAGGAGGAGTATAGGAACCTAATCAAGGACTTTGTTAAATGGTGTGATTCAAACCACCTACAACTGAACACCAGTAAAACCAAGGAGCTGGTGGTGGATTTTAGGAGGACCAGGGCCCTCATGGACCCTGTGATCATCAGAGGTGACTGTGTGCAGAGGGTACAGACCTATAAATACCAGGGAGTGCAGCTGGATGATAAACTGGACTGGACTGCCAATACTGATGCTCTGTGCAAGATAGGACAGAGCCGACTATACTTCCTTAGAAGGCTGGCGTCCTTCAACATCTGCAATAAGATGCTGCAGATGTTTTATCAGACGGTCATGGCGAGCGCCCTCTTCTACGCGGTGGTGTGCTGGGGAGGCAGCATAAAGAAGAGGGACGCCTCACGCCTGGACAAACTGATGAGAAAAGTTCAAAAATGTGACACATGATGAGCCGTCTAATGGTTCCCACCCACTTTAAAGCAGCTCTCTCTCTGACCAGATTAGCAAGAGCACCACTGCTCCTTGCAATTAAATAGCACTGCCTGTACTTTGTGCTCCGCCCCATGAGGCATTGGATTGGTTTAAATGTGACTCTTGATGAGCTGTCAAAATGTTCCCACCCACTTTAAAGCAGCCCTCTCTCTCTCTCTCTCTGACCAGGTTAACAAGAGCACCACGACTCCTGACAGTTCAAAAGCCCCGCCTCTACTTTGAGCTCCTCCTTCATGAGGCATTGGGTTGGTTTAAATGTGACACTCGATGAACTGTCTAATTGTTCTGTGGAAGAATAATTTTAGGGTAACATAGCATTCATCTTAAAGAAATAGCATAAAGGGTTAATAAATGTGGGAAACCAAATAAAGATCAAGTGAACAGCAAAATGTACACTGAAATATAAGATTTGGTTTAGGAAAAGTACTGAGATGGTCAAGTAAATAAAGAATGTACCAGAAGAAAGGTTGATGTAATATACAAAATGTACTGAAGGATGACTAAGAGATGACTAAGAAATCAGCAGATGTCCTATAAACTAGATTGGACAATTGTTACATACACAAAAATTTCAAGGGTGGTGGCTCATCTCAAAAGGTATAAGAAGAACCAGAATATAATATAACTAGCCACGCCACATAATTATGTATTGATGGGTGAACACTTCCTGAAAGACACAGTTGTCCAAATGGGGTTGGTTTTGAGGATACGACTGTAGGTGAATGAAAAGATGTAACTCTGGAGAGGGCAACATACAATACAGCGTTTTACACATCGAAGCATAGATACTGCTAAGACCATGGAATATCCCTCGCAAACTGTTTTACACGCTGCATACAGCGATTCACATCTGCGACAAACAAATTGTTTTATATGCTGCATACAGTGATTCACATCCGCGACAAATATGATTCTTCTTAGATGGTGCTGTCTCGTCCACCCTTGCTCTCGAAGCATACACACTGCCTGGTCATGTGCCCGCTCGCAAGAGCAACTAACAGAGACCCGTCCACCAACTGTAAGACCATGAGATACCCCTCGCAAACTGTTCTACATGCCGCATACAGCGATTCACATCCGCGACAAACAAACAGTTTTACACGCTGCATACAGCGATTCACATCTGCAACAAACATGCCTCTTCTTAGATGGTCCTGCCGCGTCCGCCCTCGTTCTTGAAGCATACACACTGCCTGGTCATGTGCCCGCTCGCAAGAGCAACTCACGGGGACCCGCCCACCAACTCTAAGACCATGGCGTGTAAAACAGTTTGCAATGGTGGACGCGGTCGTGCGTCATAACCGAAAAGAATAATGAAAAGTCAACGTGGCTCAGAGGTGCATGTGGAGTGTAGCAGAGACGAACGCAAATGATGCCCTGTATTGTGAGTTGCTGCATCCGAGTTGGTGGGCGTGGCTCTGCGACTTGTCGTCATATCCAATGGTCTTAGAGTTGGTGGGTGTGGCTCCGTCCTGCATGCTTCCATGGGTGTCTTCCTTGCACTGGCAGCAGCTTAGTGAATTATATATATAGATATACTTTTATTTTATATAAATCATTTGGGAGTAAACTAATGAACCAACCAGAATAAAATGTATGCATTGATTGACACTGTATGTAAATTTATCCATCCATTTTCCAATCCGCTGAATCCGAACACAGGATCACAGGGGTCTGCTGGAACCAATCCCAGCCAATAAGACAGGAACCAATCCTGGGCAGGGTGCCTACCCACCGCAGGACTCATAAAAAACACACCAAGGCCAATTTAGAATCACCAGTCCACCTAACCTGCATGACTTTGGATGTAAACCCACGCAGACACAGGGAGAACATGCAAACCCCACACACGGAGGACCCAGGAAGCGAACCCGGGTCTCCAAACTGCAAAGCAGCAGCGCTACCACTGCGCCACCCATATGTAAATGCATCAGTTTATAAAATTAACCTCTATCCTTTGCTTCTCGGACCATTCTGATCATTCTGACCAGGCTGTAATGGACTGCTTTTGAGGAACACTCCCTCCAAGGCCTTTTGCTGTGGAGTAATTAACAGATACAATGAACAGATTTTCTCCTGCCTGATTACCTGAATCTGCGGTGGGCTGGCTCCCTGCCTGGTATTTGTTCCTGTTTTGCGTCCTGTGTTGGCTGGAATTGGCTCTAGCAGACCCCCGTGACCCTGTGTTAGGATATAGTGGGTTGGAGACTGACTGACTGATTACTGAATTGTCTTATTAGAGGATGTTTTTTTCTGTAATAAGATGTTCAACTTCGACCACAGTTTCCACCCACTTTAAAGCAGTTCTCTCTGACCAGGTTAGCGAGAGCACCACTGCTCCTTCCAGTTAAATAGCACCGCCTCTACTTTGAGCTCTGCCATCACGAGGCATTGGATTGGTTTAAATGTGACACTCGATGAACTGTCTAATTGTTCCCACCCACTTTAAAGCAGCTCTCTCTCTCTCTCTCTGGCCAGGTTAACAAGAGCACTTACTGATCTTCGCAGTTGAAAAGCACCGCCTCTATTTTGAGCTCCGCCTTCTTGAGACATTGAATTGGTTTAGAAATGTGACACTCAATGGGCCGTCAAATTGTTCCCACCCACTTTTACACAAAATTCCCTCAAGGTAGTCTGCAGACATACAGTATATGTATTATACGCATGGCTTCAGTGAGAATGAGCATTTGTGGAGCCTGCCGACAACACAAAACAGAATCAAAGGAAGTAAACCAAAGAAGAGTCCACCTTAAATTAATTAATTAATTAATTAATTAATTAATTAATTAATTAATTAATTAATTAATTAATTAAACACTTTGGTGTGCAATGGACCAAAAGACAAAAGAAAATCCCCAAAAATCCAGCAAGGTTTTTCTTTCCCATTTCTGCACCCCAGCCCCCCACCCCCCTGGAGGTGGGGGTAATTAAAAGCAGTTTGTTTTTTTTGACTGAACCCTTTATCCCTCCATGCATTCCTATCTGGTATGTTAATGTTTTACTCATCCTTTCATGTGATGTCATTTCTTTCCCTATTGTTTGATGATTTTTTTTAATTAATCGCATTTTTAGTGTAAAGATGCCCCGAACTGCTCAGTCCCAAGTGAATCCGAAAAAAAAAAAAAAATCAGAATTTAGATTGAAAGCAGATTTCTTTGGGTTCAGATAGTTGAATTGGAAATAAATAGCTCTGTTCACTTATAAACATTTAACTTCAAATAAACAAATATTTTATCATTCGTCAGATGCTAAATGTTTAAACACTACTCAAGTCAAGTTAATTTATTTGAAAGGCCTTATTGTTGAGATTGCGACTTCTCTGATTATTATTTTTTACCATTGATGGGCTGATGAGAATGATATCCAAACATCGCCTTGGCAGACGTCGATATTATGCATTCATAATGAATTCTCAGATGGCTTGCAGGAAAATTGAGGACTTGTGCTCCGTAATTTTTAGTTTTTTTTAACCAAGACAGAGTTCACTCCTTGTCCCTCCCTGAACTCCTTCCACTAAATTGGTTTGAACCTCTGTTCTCATGTGCAGTATTCGCTTAGACGTGATTCTGAAATGACCCGTTCAAAAGTGTGTGGTGCATAGCGACGAAATCTGCCACTGCAATGGCTCCACCCACAGGGCTTCATCCTAAACTCCACCAACCAAGTTCTCATGTCCCTTGGGTTGGGGTACCACCCACAAAACACATGGAGCATAAAAAAGGCTTAGCTATGAATATATAATAGGTAAAAGGATACTGCAGATCATCAGCAAAAGAAATAGTAGCACCTACAATAAAGAGACAAAACAAGAATTTGAACCCCAGCTAGTAACAACGAGGGGGTCCTTTTGTCCTTTTCATAAAACTTTGAAAGAAACAGGGCTTGATAATATCAGCACGCAGAATGTCGTGTTATGCTATTTCGAGGTTGCTGAACTCAAATATGAAATTTTCTTCTTTACCAGCAGTCCCAGAGGGTTAAATATGTCAAATTTCAAATGTAAGCCTGTGGGGTATCATTTTAGACTATTTCAAGGGCAGTGAGTATGAATATGGTGTCATTTTTGATTTTGAATCCTTTACTAGGGGGTCTAACCCTCTATGGGCCTCTACCAGAAGGTACAAATGGACAAGTGAGAATATTTAGACTTTCAACATTTAAACTGAAGCACACATTGCACTGTATTAAATGTCCGACACAATTCTTCTTCTTCTTCTTTCGGCTGCTCCCGTTAGGGGTTGCCACAGCAGATTATCTTCTTCCATATCTTCCTGTCCTCGTCATCTTACTCTGTCACATCCATCACCTGCATGTCCTCTCTCAGCACATCCATAAACCTTCTTTTGGGCCTTCCTCTTCTCCTCTTGCCTGGCAGCTCTATCCTTAGCACCCTTCACCCAATATACCCAGCATCTCTCTTCTGGATCATCTTCTTCCATATCTTCCTGTCCTTGTCATCTTGCTCTGTCACCCCCATCACCTGCATGTCCTCTCTCAGCACATCCATAAACCTTCTCTTAGGCCTTCCTCTTCTCCTCTTGCCTAGCAGCTCTATCCTTTTCACCCTTTTCCCAATATACCCAGCCTTTCCCCTCTGCACATGTCCAAACCAACACAATCTTGCCTCTCTGACTTTGTCTCCCAACCATCCAACCTGAGCTAACCCTCTAATGTCCTCATTTCTAATCCCGTCCATCTTTAATTCTGCCACCACTAGCTTTGTCTCCTGTGCCACCGTCTCCAATCCATATAACATAGCTGGTCTCACTACTGTCCTGTAGACCTTCCCTTTCACTCTTGCTGATATCTATCTGTCACAAATCACTCCTGACACTCTTCTCCAGTCACTCAACCCTCTTCTTCACTTCTCTTCCACACTCCCCGTTACTTTGTACTGTTGATCCCAAGTATTTCAACTCCTCCACCTTCACCAACTCTACTCCCTTCATCTTCACCTTTCCACTGACCTCCCTCTCATTCACACACATGTATTCTGTCCTAGTGTTACTGACCTTCATTTGTACTTGTAGCTCATGTTTCTTATGAACTCCCTGAATCAGGATGGCTTGTGCATATAATTTTTGATTAACGATTGGTTTTGATTACTTTTGAATGTGGACATTTCATTTTTCTCTTATTTGTGTTTTTAACCACTAAATGTTTCTTAACTATTGTCAAATGCGATTAAGGAGACAGTTTACAGGTTCAAGTAAGTATGTTTGCCCACCAGACCAGGGGTTGGCACTGTCCTCTAACTCCTTCTCCTCACTCTCTCTCTCTCTCCTTACAGAACAACAGAAGAACCCTCAGCCTAACCATCACCTCTGGTCAGCGGACAGCATCACTTCCGGTTCCGGTCCACCAGATCCCGCCTCCTTCCTGATGTCACTTCCAGTTCCAGAATGCCACATACTCATGATGTAATTTCCTTCCGCCGACCATATAAATACATATACCACCTTCTCTTTGCTATACAGGTACTCCTCACTTTACGACCTATTTGCTTAACGACCACTCGCGCTTACGACCAATCGAGTTTCGACCTGCAATTCGGGGAATCCCCTTTCTCAGCTTGAGTGTGGGTCAGTGGCGCATGATGACATGCACACTGATCGTACTATAGGCTTGCTATGCGCTTTTTCAGTCAGTTTCATTCCTACAAGCAGTCACTGTGTAACCTCATTTTTTTTTACATATTGTGTAACCCCAAAATAGTACAGATGTTGACAAAAAGAAAAAGTATGGCATCATCTGGAGAAATTGTTAAGAAACAAAGGAAAGCTATCGACCTTGAAATTAAAATAAAAATCATACAAGACTACGAAGCTGGTAAAACGGGATCCTGCCCCAAGTGGAGGAGTTCAAGTGTCTCGGGGTCTTGTTCACAAGTGAGGGAAGAATAAAGTGAGAGATCGACAGGCGGATCGGTGTGGCATCCGCAGTGATGCGGGCTCTGCATCAATCTGTCGTGGTGAAAAAGGACCTGAGTCGCAAGGCAAAGCTCTCAATTTACCAGTCGATCTATGTTCCTACCCTCACCTATGGTCATGAGCTATGGGTAGTGACCGAAAGAACGAGATCGCGAGTACAAGCGGCTGAAATGAGTTTCCTCCGCAGGGTGTCTGGGCTCTCCCTTAAAGATAGGGTGAGAAGCTCAGTCATCCGGGAGGAGCTCAGAGTAGAGCCACTGATCCTCTGATCAAGAGGAGTCAGATGAGGTGGCTCGGGCACCTCGGGCACCTGAACGCCTCCCTGGTGAGGTGTTCCGGGCACCTCTAAACGGGAGGAGGCCCCGGGGAAGACCCAGGACACGCTGGAGGGTCTATGTCTACCGGCTGGCCTGGGAACACCTTGGTATTCTCCCGGAAGAGCTAGAAGAAGTGGCCAGGGAGAGGGAAGTCTGGGCATCTCTGCTCAAGCTGCTGCCCCCACGACCCGACCTCAGATAAGCGGAAGAGGATGGATGGATGGATGGATGAAATAGCATGTGACTTGAAATTGGCACATTCGACAATTTCAATGATTTTAAAGGATAAAGTTAGAGTGAAAGAGGTGGTGAAATCATCGACAGGATTTAAAGCCATAATAACTAGGCAGCGAAAAGGTCTTATTAATGAGATGGAGAAATTATTGGCGATCTGGTTTGACAACCAGATGCAAAATAATATGCCGATAAGCCTTTTAATAATTCAAGCTATGGCACGCAGTATCTTTGAGACTTTGAAGGCACGTGAAGGCGAAAAATCGACAGAATCATTTACAAATGATAATATGTACATATGCATGTCTTTTTATGAATAAATTTGAAGTTTGTTGCATAATTTTCTATAATTTTATAATTTTACAACGATCCTATATTACGGAGGCAAAGTTCCTCGCTTATCGACCAATTTGCTTAATGATGTAGTCGTCGGAACAGAACTCAGTCATAAAGTGAGGAGTACCTGTACTCAGTTCTATTTTGGACTCCAGTATGTGAAGACGTATTTCACTTGCCTGACATCTGCAGTATATGGTTGTGTTTGTGTTTAATTTACACAAATAATTCACCCCCATAGTTTTCCTCTCCCCTTTTTAGAACATTAGAACATTAGAACACTCTGGACGAGAACAGACCATTCAGCCCAACAAAGCTTGCCAGTCCTATCCACTTATTTCCTCCAAAAATACATCAAGTTGAGTTTTGAAAGTCCCTAAAGTCTTACTGCCCACCACACTACTTGGTAGCTTATTCCAAGTGTCTATCGTTCTTTGCGTAAGAAAAACTTCCTAATGTTCGTGCAAAATTTACCCTTCACAAGTTTCCAACTGTGTCCCCGTGTTCTTGATGAACTCATTTTAAAGTCACCGTCTCGATCCACTGGACTGATTCCCTTCATCATTTTAAACACTTCAGTCACGTCACCTCTTAATCTTCTTTTGCTTAAACTGTAAAGGCTCAGCTCTTTTAATCTTTCCTCATAACTCATTCCCCGTAGCCCTGAATCAGCTGAGTTGCTCTTCTCTGGACTTTCTTTAGTGCTTTGATGTCCTTTTTGTAGACCAAATCTGCACCCAGGACTCCAGATGAGGCCTCACCAGTGTGTTATAAAGCTTGAGCAGAACCTCCTGGGACTTGTATTATTATTATTATTATTATTATTCCACACATCAAGGCGCCATATAACCTGACATTCTGTGAGCCTTCTTAGTGACTTCTGAACACTGTCGGAAAGTCGATAGCTCAGAGTCCACTACGACTCCTAAATCCTTCTCATAAGGTGGACTCTCGATTTTCCTACCACCCGTTGTGTATTCAGACCTCACATTTTTACTTCCTACGTGTAATTCTTTACATTTACTGACATTAAATTTCATCTGCCACAAATCTGCCCAAGCCTGTCTGCTATCCAAGTCCTTCTGTGATGATATAACAGATTCCAAATTATCTGCTAATCCACCTATCTTGGTATCATCTGCAAACTTAACCAGCTTTTTCCTTATATTCCTATTTAAATCATTTATAGATATTAAAAATAACAGTGGGCCTAACACTGACCCCTGCTGGTCACCACTCTTAACATCGCCCAATTCTAATGAGGTTCCTCACACCATCACCCTCTGTGTCTGAGCCAGTTCTGCACTCATCTACACTTCACCCCCTGAACTGCCACTTCTTTTAGTTTGATGGCCATCGTCTCATGTGGCACCTCATCAAATGCTCTCTGACAGTCCAGATCAATCATACCATCTGCTCCACTTTGTTCATATCCTTTTGTTGCCTCCTCATAGAATTCCAGCATATTAGTAAAACAAGACCTCCCTCTTCTGAACCCATACTGACTGTTCCTAATAACTCCTGTCCTTGCCATGCGCTGCTCAATCTTATCCTTAATAATTCCTTCCATTAATTTTCCTGTGATGCATGTTAAGCTTACTGGCCTATAGTTGCTTGGATATGCCCTGTCACCCTTTTTATACAGTGGGGCGTTATTTGCCATTTTCTAGTCCTTTATCCCCCTACTGAGTGGCACCACACATGGAGATGCTGTGTGAAGGTCTGGAGAGAAGCAGGCCGTCCTATTTACAATAAAAATGATAGAAATCATTGCACGAGTGATAGCAACTTGAAAGGGGGTACCTGTAACAGATCCATCCACTGCTGCCGGGCTTACAATCGCAAAGCCATCGAGGTTGACCCATTCACCACCTCAAAAAAAAAGATGACAATGTAAGAGTTAATAAAAAAGAAAAGTACATAAGTAACGACATGACGATGAACCTGAAGAAGCCAAAACGTACAGACGAGAATCAGACTACTCCACATGTGAGAAATGGCTCCTGTCACGTGTTAGTGCTTACCATTATTCACTGTACATTTGTGATTTGGAAATGTTACCTAAAATATAAAAGTTAAAAAAAAAAAAAAACATTTTTACTTAGCTGCAAATACCAACCTCCTGCAGTTGCAGCTCTAAACACAGGATGGCTCCTTCCATTGCGATTCTCTGCTATTATCTGCATGAAGTACAGCTCTCCTGGCTCTGGAACAAAGAGAGGACATCCATTCACACAAAATGTTGTCATGTAATAAAAGTCCACAGTGGTCATTGAAATCTGGAGACATTTCAGTATCTAAGGAAGGGTTCTTTTTCTGAAATGCTGTGTTACTTTTACGTGAGTTGTAATGGGATGCACACCTTCCGGCTTTTGTTTCGTCAGTCCATTGAATATTTTCCTAAATGTCTTGGGGATCACCAAGATGTTTTTTGGCAAACGTGAGATGAGCCTTTATGTTCTCTGTTGGTCAGCAGTGGTTTTCGCCTTGGAACTCCACCATGCTTACCATTTTGGCCCAGTCTCTCTCTTATGACCTTAACTGAGGCAAGTGAGGCCTGCAGTTCTTCAGATGTTGCTCTGGGGTCTTTTGTGACCTCTTGGATGAGTCATCGCTGTGCTCTTGGGGCAACTCCTGGGAAGGTTCACCACTGTTCCATGTTTTTCTCCATTTGTGGATAATGGCTTGCACCGTGGTTCACTGGAGTCCAGAATGCTTTAGAAATGGCTTTGTAACCTTTTCCAGATGGATAGATGTCAATTACTTTCTTTCTCATCTTTTCCTGAATTTCTTTAGATCACGACATGATGTCTTCTTTTTTGGGATCTTTTGGCCTACTTCAATTTGTCTGATAGGTTCTATTTAAGGTCTGGCCGTAATCAGGCCTGGATGTGGCTCGTGAAATTGAACACAGCTTTCCAAAAAATGTGATTAACTGCAGTTACTTCAAGATTTAACGGGGGTTCAATTACTTTTTCACATAGGGCAGGCCATGTAGGTTTGGATATTTTTTTTCCTTAATAAATAAAATCATCACTTAAAAAAATGCATTTTGTGTTTACTTGGGTTATCTTTGTCTAATATTTAAATTTGTGTGATGATCTGAAACATTTAAGTGTAACAAACATGCCAAAAAAAAAAAAAAAGAAATCAGGAAGGGGGCAAATACTTTTTCACAGCACTGAACATTTGCCATCCTTCAATTGACTGAATCTGCTTAATCTAATTTTAGGACCATGGATGCAGTATTGTGCAAGTTCACACCTCACAAGAACTCACTCAAAGTTCAGTTCACACAGATTCAAATGAATACATTCACGTTCATAGCTCAGAATTTCAATTTTGAACTCGTTCGTGTTCAGTTCATTTTGAAATTTTTTAAAGGAGTGAGAATAAATGACCCATGAGTTTAATTTTTTCAGTTTTTCATGCCTTTTATTAGCCTATTACAGTGTTCTTGAACAAAATACAATAATTATGAAGGTTTTTTTTATTTAAATACACAAAAAACAAACATGTATAAACATATATGCTCATATCCTCCTGGTCAAAAAAGAAATTAAACAGATGCAAGTATACATATAAATTACCGCTCTATTTCCAACCGTGTGACACAAATGGTGGCTGTAGGTGAAATAACTCATTACACTGCCGGTCAAAATTAGCGTCATATATTGCACATCCAACAGGGAAAAATATAAAGTGGCCTCGCGAAGTCCAACATTATTCCTAAAAGCGAAAGCAGAGCTTCATCGTGTGCTCGTGCCAGAGAGGGTATAGCTTAAGCACAAGCAGGCAGACACAGACAGGGCTGATTTGATTTGATGTTATTTTTTCCGAATACAAATAAATACCAAAAAACTCGTATGAAATAAATATTGGTAAAACTCCGCTATTTGTGCTTCTCCGAATAGTGGATTCGGCTCCACCCCTACGTCACAGGGTAAGGCAAAACGTTTAATCTGGACCGAAACCAGATCCAGAATGCCACATAAAACTGAACTCATTCACATTCCTTCAAGTTCTTCATTTGCAAATACGTTATGTGAAGTTCACCGTTCTTAGAAAAATGAGCTTGTTCAATGAAGGCGCTCTTTGGAACTCGTTCGTGCACAACACTGCATGGGTGTAGGATGGAGTGGGCATTGGGCCATTCTGTTCCTCTTACGGTGACACACAAGGCCTGGCAGAGGTACAGCCCGTTTCCATCCATCCATCATTCAATTTACTGAATCAGCTTAGTCCAATTTCAGGACCATTGGTGTAGGATGGCATGGGCACTGCACCATTTTGTTAGGCTTGCAGTGGCACACAAGGCCTAACTTAGATACAGCCAGTTTCCTGTAGCCTCACCCCAGGCAGCCTGGCTCCAAACCCATAAAGACAGACTTCAAGGCCTGCACAAATCTAAACTGATGTTTTAAATATTCAGGATGACTGTAAACCTTCTGTTCTGAAGGACAAAAACTAAACAATGTTCTTGAAATTCCAAGGATTTATTGAGTAAGCAAAAAGAGAACAATACATTAAAAAAAGAGCAAAACAATTCGGCTGTGAGTGTCAGTAGGCTTTATACCTAGGAACCAAGTTAACCGAACTATTCTTTAACATTTCAATAATTATTTACCATGCTGATGCCGACCTTTCTGATCATAAAACAGGTCATTACGATAGCAATCCATGAGAAGAATTCATAATTAATTGCAGAATTACGTTTTTTTTAGGGTTCCTCTACAGCAGGGATGTCGCGCTCCAGTCCTGGAGGGCCACAGTGGCTGCAGGTTTTCATTCTTTTCATTCAAACGTTAACATTATATAAAGTTATTGTCTGTCTGTATACCTGCATTGTTATCACTCTTTAATTTAATAATTTATTTTTTTTGTATCAGCATGCTGCTGCTGGAGTATGTGAATTTCCCCTTGGGATTAATAAAGTATCTATCTATCTATCTATCTATCTATCTATCTATCTATCTATCTATCTATCTATCTATCTATCTATCTATCTATCTATCTATCTATCTATCTATCTATCTATCTATCTGTCTGTCTGTCTGTCTGTCTGTCTGTCTGTCTGTCTGTCTGTCTGTCTGTCTGTCTATCTATCTATCTATCTAAAATCTCAACAACATGCTGCTGCTGATTTCTTTTCTGCTGGGTCCGGCTGGTTGTCATTTGAAACGGGCCCAGCGTGAGGCTCTGCAGTTAGTGCCCTGTTTATAGACATCCGAAAATGAATGGGATATCCTCTTTCTCGTAATTGAAATTATTTAAACCTGGAATGAGCTCGGCTTCTTATTTCTAAATCTTTTTAATGGCAATCGCATTGAGATTAAGAGGCAGCTCTTCCTAATGATCAAGCAGGCCTTTTCATGACTGCTATCCTGCACAACAAAACCTGCTCTGACTTTTTCGCTGCTTCAACAAGTTTAGGATTTTATTATTAATTTATTTTTCTCTTCTGACGACTAGCACAGAATTTAACTTTCATTTACAGTAAACATTAAGCACTTTATACCTGCCCAAATGTTAATTACAGTCTCGTCTATTCTGTACTGTATTAGCTGCCGCCCAGGGCGTATCTACTAACTCACCTACTTATGTGTCATTAGGAGATCGAATTCACTTAATTGTATGTGTCAATCAAAAGGAATCACAGTGGTGGGCCACAGTGCCCAGTGAGGAGACACTCCTTTAGAAATACCACCCAAGACATTTGGCTTGTGGTGTTTGATTCGGCTCTTTTCTTATTAGATATGAAACCTTGAAACATAAGAAGTTTGACTAACAAGAATGGGACCATTAAGTCCATCAAGCCCATTTGTTTAGCTTGAGTGCTCTCCTTCAAATCCACATCTCGGTAGTTTACTTCTAGATTTCCACAAGTCTTTGATGTGCTTCCTGGCTTCAATCCTAAAAATGCACTTATCTGTAACTTCCATTGTTGTCCTCGAGTTCGTGATTTGCCCCACAAGCTGAAAGGATTCGTCAGGATCTACTTCATCATTGCTTTTGAAGGCCTGGATTAGGTCCCCACGTGGTCTGCTCTGCTCAAGACTAAACAGGTTTAATTCCATGAGTCGGTCCCAATACGACGTGTCCTTAACTTCTGAGATGCGTTTGGCTGCTTTCTTCTACACAACTTCGAGTGCTGCTACAGTTTGGGGGGGGATACGTATTTGATCACCCCTGCTGAATTTGCAACTTTGCTCACTTGTTTATGGTAGTTTAATTTTAATGGGTCAGAGACGGAATATCAATCAAAAATCCAGAAAAACCACTTCTCTCTATTATCAAAAAAATCTTGGAAGGAGACGATACGTGATGTTCTCAGAGACTCTTTAACATCAAGGCAGTGAGACGAAAGGACAGCTGCTGTACAGGCTTCTCAATGATCGACGTGCAGCACGACAAGCAGAACATGCACCTCGGCAAGATGGCAGCGGATCCAACCGCATCTCCTTAGTGTGCGTTCAGCCAAACCCACAATGCAAGTGGCGGAGACGCGAAGTGGCTGACACGTAGCACGCTCTGGGGGTGAGAGGGTGGGCAAGCGAAGTGAGCAGGGGGCAGAGCCCCCTCATTATAATAAAAGTAATAAATTGATTTTCATGTCATTGAGAGAAAAAACTATTGGATCAACTACAACCCAGGCAGAATTCTGGATCCCACAGATCTTGTTAATGATCTGACGGTAGTTGGGACCACCACAGTCACCAAGGACACCATTGGATTAAAATCTTGCAGCGCCCACAGCGTCCCCCTGCTCAAGTAGGCACAAGTACAGGCCTGGATGTTCACTGGCAAACTTAAGACTGCCTTCAGATCATTAAGAAGCTCCTCCCGTGTAGTTTTGGGCTGATCCCTCACCCATCATCATCCTCACCCATGAGACAAGACCTTGCATGGAGCTCCAGACCAATGGCAATGGATGGTCATTTTATATTCTTTCCACCAGCACCAGCAGTTGCCACCCATTCCAGCCTTGTCCCTGACGTCCTTTGTCAGCTCTTTGGTGTTACCCACGGTGGTGGAGAGGTTGGAATGGAAAAAATGGATTCTGTGGACAGATGAGCTTTATACACATAATGAGTTGAGATCAGGAGTACCTGTCATTGATTGATTGATTGTAATGTCTGGGCCACGTGGGCATATATATATTGTGATGGATGGCCAGTGTTCTTGCCCAGCCTGGAGGCCATCATAGTGGAAGGACCGGGGAAGCAGATGGTAGTTAGACGATAAAAATGTTGTGTCAACATAAACCCCTAAATCCTTGTCCCCTGCTTCCTGTTGGACAAATGGGGCTGGGGGTCCACATAAACAGCAAACTGGACTGGCCGTACAAGAAGGGCCTGAGGAGAGTGGACTTCTTGAGGATGCTCAGGTCTCTTGACGTATGCAGCAAGCTGCTGGAGATCTCCACTCCATAGTAGCCATTGTGGTGTGTCTCTTGGCGAAGTAATTTGAGTTTAAATGACACAGAAAATTTGGGACAAGAGTAGTTTAGGACTAAAAGCGATGTGAGAATTTAAAATAATATGGAGATGTGAAACAGGAGAGGCAGTCGTGTTGTAGCATATAAGGAGCCTTCAAAAAAGTGTGAGTCCTTCAAGAACAAGGATGGCTCGAGGCGCACCAGTTTGTTTACAGATGCATTGGCGAATAATCCAGCACTGTAAGAACAACATTCCCAAAGATAATTTGGTAGGATTTTGGGCATTTCACCCTCTACAGTGCACACTACAATTAAAATAGTCAAGGAATCCGCTCAAATCTCGATGCATGAAGGGCAAAGCTGAAAACGACTTGTGAATACGCGCCATCTCCGATCCATCAGATGCCACTGTCTTAAAAACCATGATTGCTCAATAATGGATATCATGACATGGGCTCAGTAAACTTTTGTCAGTCAACACCATTTGCTGTTGCATCCCAACCAGACGCCTCACATCAGCATTGTCCAGAAGCACAGTAGACTTCTCTGGGCTCGCTCTCATCTGACACAGAATGTAGAACAATGGAATCGTGTGTTGTGGTCCGACAAGTTAATGTTTTAAAAAGTTTTTCTTGTTCTCTGGGCCAAAGAAGAAAAGGACTATCCAAGCTGTTGTCAGTATCAGGTCCAAAAGCCCGTGCCTGTCATTGTGTGAAAGATCTCAACAAATTTTGGAGCAACCTATGCTGCCATCAAGATGCTGTCTTATCTAGGGATGTCTCTGTATTTTCCAGTAGGAAAACACCAAGGCACATCCTGCACTGATTACAAGTTCATGGCTGAGTAAGCAGAGAGTGCAGGGACGAGACTGGCTTGTCTGCAGTGCAGAACTGCGTGGTGCCTTAAGAAGCACAAAATACAGCAACGGTGGCCCCGTACCATTACACTGCTGAACTCTTAAGCTAGAAGATATAGGATGAAAGAAGAAGTTACCAAAGAAGGAGTATGCAACTCCACACATGCAGCCACCTTTATTTAATCAAACAGCACGGTCAACATCTTACCAACATCATCGATTGTGTAAGACCGATGTCTACTGTCAACTTTAACAAAGCGGAGGCTGTTCATAGTTTTCCCATAGCCGATGTTGTAATGATCTGGACGCCTTTGTTCTGATTCAATTGCGACATCCCACGTGACTCTCAAACCAGTTGCAATAGGTGCTAGCTTCACATTCCTTGGCTTCAGTGGGCGTTCAGCTGTGGGAGAACAAGAAACAGCAAACACTCAGTGAAATTTCTCTGCCCTGCAGGATTTGTTTTTAAGCTATTAGATTCTGCATATAAAAATGAATGGCACCATACGATAGATAGATAGATAGATAGATAGATAGATAGATAGATAGATAGATAGATAGATAGATAGATAGATAGATAGATAGATAGATAGATAGATAGATAGATAGATAGATAGATAGATAGATAGATAGATAGATAGATGATAGCATAGTTGGCAGGATTAGATAGATAGATAGACAGATAGCGTAGTTGGCAGGATTAGATAGATAGATAGATAGATAGATAGATAGATAGATAGATAGATAGATAGATAGATAGATAGATAGATAGATAGATAGATAGATAGATAGATAGATAGATAGATAGATGTTCAAAATGTTCTACACTTTTATTTTTAAATTAATTTTGGACAAGGCTACAACATCACAAAAGTTTTTGGCCCCGGCGCAGCGCTCTCGGTTGTCTTTTACATGTCACCAGTTTAGAAAAGAAAGAAGAAGAAGAACAATAGCATTTATTCCTAAGGTGCATTTTTATACACAGGACGCAGCTCAAAGAGCTTTACATGATTTCAAGGAAACAGTTACGAGAAAAGAAAAACTAATTAGACAAGAAAAATAATGAATAAGTAATACAAAATAAATCAATATGAACTTACATAATTTATATATATTGTCATTCACGAGTGCATAGGAAGAAATAATGAAAGTTCCCAGACGGGAGCGTGCTCCTCTATTTCTGATTCCCTTTATTGAATGGCTAATTCTAAGAATATTGCATGGGAATTAGTACGGCTTTTTTCCCGAGTGGGTATCCCCAAGGAAGTCCTTATGGACCAGGGTACACCATTTACTTTGGATACGTTCAGGGAGGTTGCCAAGTTACTCCATATTAAGCATCTCAAAACATCTATTTATCACCCACAGACAGACGGGTTGGTGGAAAGGTTCAACCAAACCCTCAAACAGATGCTCCGCAAGGTTAGTCAGTGAGGACGGTAGGAACTGGGACTAATTACTACCACTGGTACTTTTTGCCTATTGGGAGGTACCACAAGCCTCTACGGGGTTTTCCCCTTTTGAGCTCTTGGGTATATTGGACATCCTAAAAGAAGGATGGGAAGGAGATGCACTTCCCTCCACCAATATATTGGAATATATTGTGCAGTTACAAGATATATTTGCTAAAATCCGACCTCTGCTAAAAGAGCACATGTCGAAATCTCAAGCAACACATGCGCGGAACTATAACAGGAATACCTCCCTGCGGGAGTTCCAGCCGGGAGACCAAGTGATGGTGCTCGTGCCCATTTCCCACTCTAAATTATTAGCCCATTGGCAAGGCCCTTACGAGGTTAAAGAGAGAAAAGGGCTTGTCGATTATTTGGTAAAACAACCAAACCATCGACCGAGCGAACGGGTATATCACGTTAACTTACTAACTCGGCCACTCGGCCGCACCTCGCTTATTCAGCATGACATTGTGACGGACCCCGGGGTTATCCATTGTGAAAGGCGCTATATAGGCGCCCGACCCGACACAGACTGACAAGATTTATTTTCCTCTGCTGGTGGAGCATGTCTTCCCCGTGTCCCTCAGCTACAGCACAGTCCCACAATGCACTACACAAAGCAAATCCAAAATATTCTTCTTCCTCAACTCCTCTCAGGCAGCTTCGTCGTCCTCCTCCCGACTCTGGCACCTCGAGTAATGGCTGCAGGCTCTTCTTATAGCCCACCCGGAAGTGCTTCAGGTGATAATTAGTTTAATTCAGGATGCACTTCGGTGTGGTGGCCACAGAGCCCAACAGAGATGAGCTTCGGTGTTCCATGATTGTAGCCCCGATGTAACACAAGCGATCCGGGGGACGTAGTGTGCACCCCATGGCTGCTCCCTCGGATCCAGTGTCCAAGAGGCGTCCTGACCGGGCATGGGCCACACCACATGAAAATTTAAATTGCCTACAATTAGGAACCTGTCGTAGTTAGCTATTATTATAGATACTAAGTCTGAGAATTCCTCAATAAAATACGCGTTATACTTTGGAGGTCTATAAATGGGCAACAGGTGAGACATTGACACTCCATTCGAATAACTACAACAAAATACTTGAAAGACACAAAAGTACCTAACTGGCGTATTTATATTTAAAATGGCTAGAGGACATACTCACTCAACCTTCACCTTCTTCACCTTGCCTTGGTGAACTGAAGGAACAAAATTGTAATTCGGAGGTGCTGCTTCAGCTAACACTATCGAGTAATGTTTCACTCAGTGTAAGAAAGTCTATTATGCTATCTCTGATTAGTTTGTTAATGTTAAAAACCTTACTGGTTAACATTTCAATATGAAGTAAAGCCACATTTAAGGTCTCGGTAGAGCACAGCTGTTTAGTAGTGTTAGGGCAACTGAAAACAGCAATTCCGTTATCCACGTTGTCACATACGTGCGTCTGAGGGTCATCGTCTGAGGTAAGCGCTACCACTCCGGTACACTAGAGGGTGCAATCGCTAACTTTTGTATCTCTCTTATCACCCCATAACTTGGAGAAGACGCTCACTGAGGACAACTGTCCATGCCCCTTTTGAGCCTTCATTTCACATAAATGGGGTGGCACCCCAACGTTCCATTGGAGTCCTGTCCTGCCCTCGATACAATGGAAGATGCCAGGGGATGGAAAAGCAGAAGCAGTTCCATCTCCCATACGTTAGGCGGCAGTGATCCACTGGAGGTGTCCCAGTTTGAACTCTGCCAGGGGTTTCATGGGAAGTGCAGCCAACTCAGAGTGTCGCAAAGGGGGCACTGACGGGTTGGGACTACCCTGATTCTTCAAAAATAAACAGAAGTACGTCGGGCCACTGAGTATAAAGGAGACAGAAGTGTGTAACCAGTAAGGGGGCGCCACTGAGTCACTAAACCCCAATAAACCCCAAACCCAGTAATACCCAACACAGTCATGGGTTGAAATAAAGGATTTTTTAATCCAGTGAGCACCAAAGACACCAAACACTCCAGACTCGGACTCTCTGAGGTAAGGCAGCGGGCAACACTCAACTAGAGGCGGAAGGAGAGGAAAATCTTTATTGTTGGAATGGATTTTGGGATGTGTTTCACTGTGTTTGGTTCTCACTGGATTAAAAAATCCTTTATTTCAACACGTGACTGTGTTGGGCATTACTGGGTTTGGGGTTTAGTGGGGTTTAGCGACTCAGTGGCGCCCTCTTACTGGTTACACACTTCTGCCTCAAAGCCTTTTGCTGCCAGGAAAAAGCTCTTCCAACGTGGATGGCAGCAGTTTCCTATTTATCTTCAGCGTTTTTTCCTCAAGGTTCATTTTTAATGTGTGTAAAATTCACAAAGTATTTATTATTAAAATGAATACAGTGTGGAATCCAAAGAAATGTCAGTGGAAGAAAAAACACTGAGATGTGTTTTCTGTCTCCTCCCGAACGATACGCCAAAACAATAACACACACAATCGCAGCCTCCTGGCACCGGCGCTCGACACGACGCATTACCTTGTCAGTTTCTGGAACTGAATTCTCTCCTCATTTGACATTAAAAAAAATAATAATAATAATAATAACAATACATGGTGTGCGTATCCCGCTCGCTCCCAAGAGCCTCGAGTGTCCGAAGGCATTTCTCCAATCTCAAAAGCCAAACTATTTTTTTTCTCTTCTAACAGCAGCTTTACAATTTTTTTTTTTCATTGGAACAAAAAAGTGGTTTCGAATAATGCAGATCAGAAGAAAAGCAGCTTTTTCCAATAAGCTTTTCAAATCAAGCAAATCCACGATTTGAAGTTATTGTTTCAGATTAGAAAAAAAAAAAAACAAAAACAAGAGAAATACGGAACAAAAATCTCATTTGGCTTCTCGTCCTTGCAAAAGAGGGAAATTGATTACATTCAAGAAAGAGCTTTTTGATTAGGTGTCGGTCATGTGGACGTTATTTCCTAAACTAGCTGAAATACCCAGCATTGCCCTGGAGGAAAATAAAGTGTTTTTTTTTAATTGTTTGAGAAAAATATAATAAAAAAAGCAACTTTAAAAATAAAAATAAATTAACAAGCAATGAAAACTCACTAATGTGCTTGTCTTGTGGTCTTGTATGTATGTATGTTATCATCCAGTTGACACTCGGAACTCTATTTAATTTCAATGGGGAGTAAAGCACATGGCTGTGATCTCTCTGGCAGTGAGTAGCTACCCTCTGAAACACACGGAGCTCAGATCTCTCTCTCAAAAATGTCAAACATTACTCCTTAACAATCTGCAGATGATACTGTCTGCTGAACAAACAGATATCGCTGGCTAAGCGGAGGCAACACGTGGCGACAGGTAGAGCAACTCGAACAGAGGCTGGCGAGTGAACGAGGAAGGCCCCGCCCCCTGCTCTCGGCCCGCAGCCACTCTCTTGGATTTGCATAATTACATCGGGACCGCAAGTGAACTCGGGTATTTAGCGCGATGAGAGAAGTCGCAAAATCAACCGGAAACTTCAAGCAAATTTTAGAAAACAACCCGACCTAAATCCGTTAAGTAATGAAATAAATAAATCCGTTAAGTAATAAAGTATCTATCTATCTATCTATCTATCTATCTATCTATCTATCTATCTATCTATCTATCTATCTATCTATCTATCTATCTATCTATCTATCTATCTATCTATCCGTTAAGTAATTCTCTTGTGAAAAGCGAACAGACATACAGACAGAATGCGCTTGGACCACAAAATTTTTAAAACCGTTTCTTAGCGAGCACCTATGGGCCAAGGGTAACCTACATTCCAAATTTCAAACCTCAAGTCTTCATGATTCGGGAAATTTCGTGATGAGTGAGTCAGTGGAATTTGGCTTTTATATATATAGATTTATATACAGTGCATCTGGAAAGTATTTCCAGCGCATCACTTGTTCCACATTTTGTTATGTTACAGGCTTATTCCAAAATTGATTAAATTCATTTTTTTCCTCAGAATTCTACACACAACACCCCATAATGACAACGTGAAAAAAGTTTACTTGAGGTTTTTGCAAATTTATTAAAAATAAAAAAATTGAGAAAGCACATGTACATAAGTATTCACAGCCTTTGCCGTGAAGCTCGAAATTGAGCTCCGGTGCATCCTGTTTCCCCTGATCATCCTTGAGATGTTTCTGCAGCTTCATTGGAGTCCACCTGTGGTAAGTTCAGTTGACTGGACATGATTTGGAAAGGCACACACCTGTCTATAGAAGGTCCCACAGTTGACGGTTCATGTCAGAGCACAAACCAAGCATGAAGTCAAAGGAATTGTCTGTAGACCTCCGAGACAGGATTGTCTTGAGGCAAAAATCTGGGGAAGGTTACAGAAAAATTTCTGCTGCTTTGAAGGTCCCAATGAGCACAGTGGCCTCCATCATCCGTAAGTGGAAGAAGTTCGAAACCACCAGGACTCTTCCTAGAGCTGGCGGTCATCTAAACTGAGTGATCAGGGGAGAAGGGCCTTAGTCAGGGAAGTGACCAAGAACCCGATGGTCACTCTGTCAGAGCTGCAGAGGTTCTCTGTGGAGAGAGGAGAACCTTCCAGAAAGACAACCATCTCTGCAGCAATCCACCAATCAGGCCTGTATGGTAGAGTGGCCAGACGGAAGCCACTCCTTAGTAAAAGGCACATGTCAGCCCTCCTGGAGTTTGCCAAAAGGCACCTGAAGGACTCTCAGACCATGAGAAAGAAAATTCTCTGGTCTGATGAGACAAAGATTGAACTCTTTGGTGTGAATGCCAGGTGTCATGTTTGGAGGAAACCAGGCACCGCTCATCACCAGGCCAATACCATCCCTACAGTGAAGCATGGTGGTGGCAGCATCATGCTGTGGGGATGTTTTTCAGCAGCAGGAACTGGGAGACTAGTCAGGATAAAGGGAAAGATGACTGCAGCAATGTACAGAGACATCCTGGATGAAAACCTGCTCCAGAGCGCACATGACCTCAGACTGGGGCGACGGTTCATCTTTCAGCAGGACAACGACCCTAAGCACACAGCCAAGATATCAAAGGAGTGGCTTCAGGACAACTCTGTGAATGTCCTTGAGTGGCCCAGCCAGAGCCCAGACTTGAATCCGATTGAACATCTCTGGAGAGATCTTAAAATGGCTGTGCACCAACGCTTCCCATCCAACCTGATGGAGCTTGAGAGGTGCTGCAAAGAGGAATGGGCGAAACTGGCCAAGAATAGGTGTGCCAAGCTTGTGGCATCATATTCAAAAAGATTTGAGGCTGTAATTGTGCCAAAGGTGCATCGACAAAGTATTGAGCAAAGGCTGTGAATACTTATGTACATGGGATTTCTCAAAGTTTTTTTATTTTTAATAAATTTGCAAAAACCTCAAGTAAACTTTTTTCACGTTGTCATTATGGGGTGTTGTGTGTAGAATTCTGAGAAAAAAAATGAATTTAATCCATTTTGGAATAAGGCTGTAACATAAAATGTGGAAAAAGTGATGCACGGTGAATACTGTCCGGATGCACTGTATATATCTATACTAATAAAAGGCAAAGCCCTCACTGACTGACTGACTGACTGACTGACTGACTGACTTACTCACTCACTCATCACTAATTCTCCAACTTCCCGTGTAGGTTCAAGGCTGAAATTTGGCAGGCTCATTCCTTACAGCTTACTTACAAAAGTTAGGCAGGTTTCATTTCGAAATTCTACGCGTAATGGTCATAACTGGAACCTCTTTTTTGTCCATATACTCTAATGGAGGAGGCGGAGTCATGTATCGTGTAATCAGGCCTCCTACGTAATCACGTGAACTGAAAACAAGGAAGAGATTTACAGCACGACTCAAACACGGGAACGAAGGTAAATGACCTTAATTGTTGAGTGTCTTTTAATACTGTGTAAGCATACATATTAACACATGTGCAATAAAACATGTGCATTTACGGGGTGATTTCTCAGGCTTAAAAGCTCGCCTTTTATTAAAAAGGTAAATGCAAACTGTTTTCATTCTGAAGGGCACAAACCACATTGGATTTCAGCTGTTAAACGCGCAAAAATGTCGGTACACCAGATAAATAAGCGCAACATATCAGTTTTATTGTATGCTTACAATACATATAGAAATGTGTTAATCGTTAACTAATAGTACGGGATGGTGTTTTTCGACTCGCGCCTTGATTTAAACGATTCCATGTCTTGGTGGGTTTGCGTAGCTTATTGTCAATATCTTTACACCTGTTTTTAAGACTTATTGACTGAAACAGGCTTTCACGAAAAAACTTAGGTCTTTGCCACAGGGTACACCCTCCACAAGTTAAGGAAGTAAAAATAAAAGTATATATTTCTGTTTTATTTAAACCTTTTAAGTTCGTATGCATAGCCCCATTTGGCTGTTTTAGTTTTTTTTTTTCTTTCTTCAGTAATATTTAATCTCCTTAAAGAAAAACTACATATGCATTTTACTTTTTTTTGTATCTCTTTAGTAATATTTTAGTGTAAAAGGATAACCAGTATTTAAACCTTTTATGTTACTTTATAAAGTTATTTTACACAATGTTGAAAAATTAATAAGAAAGCTACATATTTTGCAGCTGCTGCTTTAATTTTCAATGAAATGAAAAAAGCTCTCCAAGAGAAAACCGCAATGAAGAAGAAACAGTTTGCACTATCTAAAAAGGAGAAACCCTCATTTATAAAGGTTTGCTGCAGATGACTTAACTGAAAATAAATGAATAGTTTCCTATGTGTATAATACATATTTATCTATTTGACTTATGCCTTTATTCCAGCAACTTGCAACATCTGAGGTACAATTTGTTACATTACTTTTGTTTTTTGCAGCACAGGCAGGTGAAGTGACTTCCTCAGGGTCACACAGTGGTGTCAGTACCAGGATTTGAACTGACAAGCTCCGGGTTTGCTGAAATATTACTGAAGAAAGAAAAAAAACGAGAACGGGCAAATGGGGCTATGCATACAAATGTCCATCCATCCATTATCCAACCCGCTATATCCTAAATACAGGAGCCAATCCCTGCCAACACAGGGCACAAGGCAGGAAACAAACCCCGGGCAAGGTGCCAGCCCACTGCAGGGCGCACACACCCAAACACAACCACACACCACAGACAATTTAGAATCGCCAATGCACCTAACCTGCATGTCTTTGGACTGTGGGAGGAAACCGGAGTACCCGGAGGAAACCCAGACAGACACGGGGAGAACATTCAAACTCCACGCAGGGAAGTGAACCCGGGTCTCCTAACTGGCACCTTTCACTGCGCCACCATACCGCCCGCATACAAACTTAAAAGGTTTAAATAAAACAGAAATATATACCTTTATTTTTACTTCCTTAACTTGTGGAGGGTGTCTCCTGTAGCAAAGCCCTAACTTTTTTCATGAAAGCCCCTTTCAGTCAATAAGCCTTAAAAACAGGTGTAAAGCTAAACTTGCAGCACCGCTATTCAATTACACTTGCCTAACGCCTCTCCTAAGGGGAGATACTGTGGGATCTGGGCATCCGTCAAAGCACCAATCACAGGCCCGATTAGAAAGCGGGAAGCTGTGATTTGTCGTCTCCCTCCCATGTAACAATCACAGCCCGTCAGTCAGTCAGTCAGTGAGTCAGTGAGGGCTTTGCCTTTTATTAATTAGTATAGATATGGATGTGTATATGTATATATATGTATATATATATGTATATGTAGATATGTGTATATGTAGATATGTATATATCTATACTAATAAAAGGCAAAGCCCTCACTGACTGACTCACTGACTGACTGACTGACTGACTGACTGACTGACTGACTCATCACTAATTCTCCAACTTCCCATGTAGGTAGACGGCTGAAATTTGGCAGGCTCATTCCTTACAGCTTACTTACAAAAATTAGTCAGGTTTCATTTTGAAATTCTAAGCGTAATGGTCATAACTGGAACCTGTGTTTTGTCCATATACTCTAATGGAGGAGGCGGAGTCACGTATCGCATCATCACGCCTCCTACGTAATCACGTGAACTAAAAACAAGGAAGAGATTTACAGCACGAGTCAAACGCGGGAACGAAGGTAAATGACGTTAATTTTTGAGTGTCTTTTAATACTGTGTAAGCATACATATTAACACATGTTCAATTAAACGTGTGCATTTACGGGGCGATTTCTCAGGCTTAAAAGCTCGCCTTTTATTAAAGAGGTAAATGCAAACTGTTTTCATTCTGAAGGGCACAAACCACGTTAGATTTCATGCTCAAGAGTAAACTCAGCACACAGCTTGGTTATATAACAACCGGTTCATTTTCCTCAGTTTAAAAAGGTTTACTTTTCTTCTTAATAAAATTTTTAAAGCAGTACTTCGCCGCTGCGAAGTGCGGGTATTTTGATATATATCAAAATATATCGCGTCATCACGCCTCCCACGTAAGCACGTGAACTGACCCGCTGCCGTTTGCAATGCCATATTCGTGAGATACAAGTTTAATGAGAAGACACGAGGTATGGACATCGCAACATCACATAAGACAGCGGCTCACGTGAAATGACTGAACGCAGCAGGAGTGATCACTTCGATGAATCAAACCTGTTCAAAAAACACATTACACAATTGATAAGGTACGAAAACAATATGAAACCGATTGTGGATTTGCGTACAGCCACTGAAACTTTGTGACGGCACGAGACTTCAGGTCACGTGTCTGCAAAAGAACGTCATTGAGGCAACTATTTTTACTGGCGGTGGCTCAGGGGAGAGAGTTTTTATTCCTCGCATCCCCGTTATACCCTCTGATCTCCCATTTCAATTCAAACGCCTCCAATTTCCACTAAGGCTCTGCTTCGCAATGACAATTAATAAGTCTCAGGGACAGACCAGCTGCATCACCGTGTGGTACGGCAACACTACTGCTATGGACCGCAAACGCCTGCATAGAGTGGTAAAGACTGCTGAGAAGATCACCAGGACCCCACTGCCCTCTCTGCAGAGCATCTACAGTGAAATGCAGGACTTCCAGGCTAAAGAACTCTTTCTGTCCCAAGGCCATTAGACTCCTAGATAACTGACTGGAGTTTATAACTGTGATGCACCTCATTCTATCGACCTCACACAACTGTATTTGACTTGTCCATCACACACCTACCTGCACATTACACTTTATATTTCTATTCTGTTTTGATACTTTATGCTGCCTCTGTTACTTATTATCAATCTGCTACTTATTATTTATGTTTATCTTTATACGTTGGTTTTGTCATTTAGTGTGGACAGAAAAGAAAGAATTTAATTGTACAGGCAAACGTGTCTCCTTACTGTGCACAGGACAATAAACTTTGAACTTGAACTTATTCCAGAGGGTCCTGGCCATGAAGAAAAACGTTCTAACCCTGGTGTGAAATCCGTTCTGGACGTGTTTCCAGCTGTGTCCCCATGTTCTTGTTCCAGAATTTACTTTAAAGTCACCGTCTCCATTCACTGTACCGCTTCCTTTCATTATTTTAAACACTTCACTCGTGTCCCCTCTTAATCTCTGTTTGCCTAAACTGAAACGGCTCGGCTCCTTCAGTCTCTCCTCCAAGCTCAGATCTGTTAGTCCCAGAATCAGCCGAGTTGGCACCTCTCTGGACTTTCTCCAGTGCTGCTGTGTCTCTTTTGTAAAACGGAGGACCAAACCTGAACGCAGTACTCCAGCTGAGGACTCACTCACTTAAGCATCGACCGGCTTCCCTTGCCTGGTACTCCACACCCTAAATTCCGCTCAGCCTTCTTGATCGCTTCTGTCCACTGTCTAGGCGTAGAAAGTGACGAGTCCACTATGACTCCCAGGACCTTCTCATAAGGTGAACTTGCTGGTTTCAGACCTCCCATTGTGTATTCAGATCTAACCGTTGTCACCTACTACAAGCAATGAGAAGTCAAGCAAATCGACCCCTCTAATCGGCTAACTGAACAGATTACAATATGCAAAGCTTTCGAGGCAACTCAGACTACCTTCTTCAGGCGAAATTCAGGTAATTCTTCTTCTGGGTCCGCTGCTCTTTTCGATCTACATGCTTCCGTTAGGTCAGATTATCTCAGGGCATAACGTGAGCTACCACAGCTATGCTGATGACACGCAGCTGTATTTATCAATAGCACCTGATGACCCCGACTCTGTTGTTTCACTAACACAATGTCTTACTTGTGTTTCCAAATGGATGAATAGTATATATAGTATGTATTATTTTTATGAAAATGTGCTATATAAATGAATGTTGTTGTTGTTGTTGATGATGTAATGTGTTTTAGTTAGCCAATCAAAAGTGTCCATTTGCTTGACTTCTCACTGCATCCATAATGGCTAACACTGTACAACACCCTACTGCTACCTCCTACATGTAATTCTTCACATTTCCAGACATTACATTTCATCTGCCATGCATCTCCCTGAGCCTCTCTGCTATCCACGTCCCTCTGTAACAATTCAACGGATTCCACATCATCTGCCCTTCCACCTGGTTTGGATTCTTCTGTGAAACTTAGGCAGCTTACTGATTCTATTCTTGTTCCTATGATTTATCTCTCTCTCTCTATATATATATATATAAAAGTCAATGTATGTGTGTGTATGTATGTATGTATTGTGAGACACGGGTCTGAACACCACCAGACAGACACCAACACTTTACAAAAACACACGGGTTTATTAATAAAATACAGAATCACACAGCACACACTGCTCCCAGCACCAATCACCCTCCTCATGGGCCTCTCTCCCAGTGTCTGTGGGTCGCCTTTCCTCTCCTCATGGGAGCTTCGTCCTGCTCCTGCTCCCGACTCTAGCTCCCTGATTGTAGGGCAGCAGCCCCCTTTATTTCCACCCAGATGTGCTCCTCCGGCAGCACTTCCTGGTGTGGCGGAAGTGCTGCCCTTGCACCTGGAAGCACTCCGGGCGTCCCTGGAAGCTTCTTCTTCCACCTTCCCAAGTGTGGCAGAAGTGCATGTTTCCCGGGCTCCACTATGCTCGGGGCGCCCACTGGCGGTGGCCACGGGCCCTCATAGGTTTGAGCCTCCTGACTCGGTCCCCGTGGTCCCCTCCTTATCCAGGGCGGTTGCTCCCTCGTGGCCTGGGGGACGTACACACAGCCTCCCGGTCCTTCCAGGCATCCCGGCTGGGTCTGGCCCCCAGCCTCCTGCGACAGTACGTATATTCCAGCATGACGTCCGAATGGCTGCAGCGATTTTCAGGAAATTTGGTACATGTTTCTCATTGGTCGATTAAAAATACTGTAGGGTGAAATCAACCCTAACCCACCCCCTTCTGGGTAAGGTGAGGGGTGATCTTGCAGTCTTGTATACATATTATCATCCACGTGACACTCGGAACGACCACCAGAGGGCGAACTGGCGGTGACTGCCAGCCTTCTTTATGTCTGAGCACCAACACCGCACCCCTGTTGCTTTTGATATTAAATACAGTTGGCCGGTTCCGAGCATCAACTGGATGATAACATACATGCAAGAGCGCAAGACAAGCACATTAGTGAGTCTTCATTGTTAATATTTTTATAGTTGTTTTTTTATTATATTTTTCTCAAACAAATAAAAAAAAACAACACTTTATGTTCCTCCCGGGTAATGCTGGGTATTTCAGCTAGTAGATATTAAAAAGAGCAGTGGGTCCAGCACTGACCCCTGCTGGACATCACTTCTAACATCACCTAATTCTGATCAAGCCCCCCTTTACTTCCTGTGTCTGAGCCGCCCACAAACTGCACCCTAAATTCCCACTTCTTCTAATTTCATTGCTAACCTTTCATGTGCTGCCTAATCTAAAACGTTCTGAAATTCAGGATGAATAATATCAGGTGCACCACTCATATCGTTGGCTTATCTAACTTAACAGCCAGTTAGCTTTCTTTGTCACTTCTGTCCGCTGTCTAGATGTTGATAGGGTTGAGTCCACCACGACTCCTAAATCCTTCTCATGAGGTGGACTTTTGCTTCCCAGACCTGCCATTTTGTATTCAAACCTCACCTTTTCACTTTCTACTTGTGACACTTTACATTATGGACACTAAATTCCATCTGCCCAAGCTTGCCTGCTGTCCAAGTCCCCTCTGAAATGATTCAGTGGAGTTGAGAGTATCTGCCAGTTCACCCAGCTTGGTATCCTCTGCAAACTTAACCAGCTTGTTATTTATCTTCTGGTCCAGATGGCCCACTTTTAAAATGTCACCGAAAGTAGTTGACATCAAGCACAGCTTATGATCTCATTAATTATATGAACACATCTCTTGTATACTGGGCCCGTTTTTACAACATGGCACTTATTCATCCCAGCCTTTATAGCGCCTCACGGTGACTGCTAAATGCTACTTCATACCAATAGTGATATGTCTTTAAAACACCTCACAGTGACTGCACTCTTATCTTCAGCCAAGTCAGAAGATTTCTTTTCATTTTGGTAATTCTTGTGTGTGTTTAAGTTGGGTTGTTGTCATTGCTTGTTGTAATCAACTGTTGAAATAAAAACTGAGGTCTGTGTGTGTGTGTGTGTGTGTGTGTGTGTGTGTGTGTGTGTGTGCCCAGGCCTTCAGGTTCAGCTGATGGGAGAAGACATTAGGTTAGGTTAGGTTAGGTTAGGACATTCAGTATTATATCAAAGCAGAGGCAGGACGGAGTTACCTGCAAAGACCATCAGCGAGCCCAATGGCAATATTTTGTAAAGACTTGTAAAGACTCACGTAGCAGCCCTAATTTTTATTTTGTATAAAAAAAGGATTTTTGTGAGAATTAAACAGGAGGACCGGTTTGGCACTCCAACAATTCCAGTGGTGACTTGTAGTTCTGTAACTCGACCGCAGAGCCCATATTGTATAATAATATTATATTACATGGTACACCTATGCACATAGACACCAGTGTTATTATATTATATTATATTATATTATATTATATTATATTATATTATATTATATTATATTATATTATATTATATTATATTATATTATACAGTCATATGAAAAAGTTTGGGAACCCCTCTTAATCCTTTGGATTTATGTTTCTCATTGGCTGAGCTTTCAAAGTAGCAACTTCCTTTTAATATCTGACATGCCTTATGGTAACAATAGGATTTCAGCAGTGACATTAAGTTTATTGGATTAACAGAAAATATGCAATAAGCATCATAACAAAATTAGACAGGTACATAAATGTGGGCACCCCAACAGAGATATGACATCAATACTTAGTTGAGCCTCCTTTTGTCCTCTAGACGCTGTCCTCCTATAGCCTCTGATGAGTGTCTGATTCTAGATGGAGGTCTTGTTGACCATTCTTCATACAAAATCTCTCCAGTTCAGTTCAATTTGATGGACAGCCTGCTTCAAATCATCCCGTAGATTGTCGATGATATTCAAGTCAGGGGACTGTGACGGCCATTCCAGAACATTGTACTTCTCCCACTGCATGAATGCCTTTGTGTTTTGGGTCATTGTCTTGTTGGAATATCCAACCCCTTCAACTTTGTGACTGATGCGTGAACATTATCCTGAAGAATTTGTTGATATTGGGTTGAATTCATCCGACCCCCAACTTTAACAAGTACCCCAGTCCCTGAACTAGACACTAGCCCACCCCACAGTATGACGGAACCTCCACCAAATTTGACAGTAGGTAGCAGGTGTTTTTCTTGGAATGTGGTGTTCTTCTTCCGCCATGCAAAGCGCTTTTTGTTCTGACCAAATAACTCCATTTGTGTCTCATCAGTCCAAAGCACTTTGTTCCCAAATGAATCTGTCTTGTCTAAATGAGCATTGGCATACAACAAGCGACTCTGTTTGTGGCGTGAGTGCAGAAAGGGCTTCTTTCTCATCACCCTGCCATACAGATGTTTGAATTGTAGAACGATGTACAGATACACCATCTGCAGCCAAATGTTCTTGCAGGTCTTTGGAGGTGATCTGTGGGTTGTCTGTCACCATTCTCACAATCCTGCCCATATGCCGCTCCTGTATTTTTCTTGGCCTGCCAGACCTGCTGGGTTTAACAGCAACTGTGCCTGTGGCCTTCCATTTCCTGATTCCATTCCTTACAGTTGAAACTGACAGCTTAAACCTCTGAGATGGCTTTTTGTAGCCTTCCCCTAAACCAGGAGACTCAACAATCTTTGTTTTCAGATCTTTAGAGAGTTGCTTTGAGGATCCCATGCTGTCACTCTTCAGAGGAGAGTCAAAGGGAAGGAAGCACAACTTGTAATTGACCACCTTAAATACCTTTATATCTCATGATTGGACACACATGTCTATGAAGTTCAAGGCTTAACAAGCTCATCAACCAATCAGCATTGAGCAGTGACAGGCATTCAAATCAGCACAATGACAAGGGGACCCACATTTGTGCACAGCCAGTTTGTCACATTTGATTTCATTTCATACAACTAAATACTGCGTCACAAAAAATCTTTGTTCGGAAAACACAGCAGTACTCAGATGTTCAGAGGAAATGAAAGACAGACCACTGCTATCTTTATTGTTGAAAGGAGAGTCAATTATTATGCAGGCTGAGAGGGGTTCCCAAACTTTTTCATATGACTGTATTATATTATATTATATTATATTATATTATATTATATTATATTATATTATATTATATTATATTATATTATATTATATTATATTATATTATATTATATTATATTATATTATTCACACCCATATCTGTCACATTGTAAAGGAAAGACCCACTGGAGGTGGTAGTGGAAGAAAGGATGAAGACAAACCTGATGGCCGCTATGAACAAAGCCGCACATCCTCTTGGCTAGCACTGAAGACTTTTAGCCAAGGACTTATTCATCAGACGAATATCAATAAATGCTACTGGGGGTCCTTCATACCAAAAGTAATATGTTTTTATAGCTCCTCACAGTGACTGCTCTCTTATCTTTAGCCATGTCAGAAGTTTTTTTTCATTTTTGTAATTCTTGTGTGTGTTTAAGTTGAGTTGTTGTTCGTTGTAATCAGCTGTCGACTAAAACGCTGAGGTCTCTGTGTGTGCCCAAGGCCATCATGTACCATCTAATTGGCCAGTTTGGCTTTGGTGATGCGAACCAAATAGGAAATGTGAGTGCGGGACACAAGAGGAGGAGTGAAGGCATAGGAGGTGCGCTGAGAGTCGTCTTCAAAGATGGGAAGCATAAAAGCAAACAAGGCGCCTCAAAAATAATGACAAGAGCTAGAGAGGCAGACCTTATGGGAACTCACGTGACAGAGGAGCACCAGGCGAGAGTAGTTCAGACACACAAGGATACTCAGAAAAGGTGCTGAAGGTGCATGTAGGGCATAAAATATCTGTGGCTAGGATTTCTCTGTTGGCACAACAAAATGCCAGTTTCATAAAATGGGCACAGAGTGCAATAGTAAGTCCATCTGTTTCAATCACATCATACATTTAGGATCCTCTGTTCCCCAGATATGCCAGCCCTTATGTCCCTCTTTCATTTGTGCATCGGACATTCTAGCACTTACTGTACGTCCCCAGGGCCAGGGTGTGTGGGGCAGCGCTAGAAACGTATACGAGGGCATGAGATGATAATGTGGCTGAAGTTTGTAAAAATCACTCGAGAGGCAAAAACGACAATGAAATGAAAGACTCCACAGGCGTCCTGCTTGTAGCCCCTTAACTTCAGGGATGTGGTGCCTACACGAGTTTTCTCTTTTTCATTTTCTAGAAAGGCAGTGCGGGATCCAGACTTTGTCGATGGCTGCCAAACTGCACCTTATTTCCAGTAGAAAGTGATTTGCACTCTCAAAGTCTTTACCGAGGGTCAGATTTCAAGACTACGAAGTGCAAGTAATCAGTCAGCGCTGAAAATTGGCAGCAGCAGAAATGTCTTCAGGGTTTTAGTGGGAGGGGTAACAGTGCGGTCACACATAGCAGTTTAAATTATATTAAGCAGTGTGCACTCACACACACACACACACACACACAGACCAGTATATGTCACATCATACACCTATTCTTATTAATTATTATATCATATAACAGAGGTTATTTTCTCACCTGATTAATCCAGGCCAGGGTCTCAGGAGCCATCCCCAGCTAGCACAGGGCGCAAAGCAGGAACAAACCCAGGCCAACACAGGGTGAATACACACACCAAACGCACACCAGAGCCTGTTCAGTGTGGTGGTGAATGTGGTGAACACACAAACTCCACACAAGGAGGACCTGTGACACGAACCCTGGCAGCAGCACTAGAACTGTGCCACCCATAATAAAACCTATTGTGTATTATATTATATAATGCATACCCATACCAGTATCTGTTACATTTTAAATGACAAATATTCTCACGCTTAAATCTAATAATGTGCATCATATTACAAAGTAGACACAGAGGCACCCATACTGTTTGTATTATGTAGTAGCTAGCGTTGCTATCTGTCTAAGGCGGATTGAAATCTAAGCGAACAATGTAAACCTTCAGCGTATTCAGCATTAAAATGTGCTGTGCACCTTCTATTAGAATATATTTTGTAATGCATCTACTAATAAAATGCATTGTTTTTTTTTTCATTCCAACAGGTGGTGCATCACAAAACATGAATCCCATACCAAGTGGCATATAACAGACACATTGCAACTGCATAGAAACACACAGATACACAGACACTTGTCCTTTTATTTAGGTGGATGGTACAAACATACTTAGAAGTATACCAGCTGTCACGCATGAGCATCTTTGGACCACTCTGTGGGCTCCTTTCAGGTATTTAATACCATTTCGGGTTGAGAGGGGGCACTGGGGATAACATTCTCCTTTCTTGTCCCCACCGTGGCCTGGAGAAGATGCCTGGTTGAGGGAAACTGACTCCATCTGTTCAGGTTCGGCTGATGCGAGAAGATATTCAGTCTTATACCAAACCAGAGACAGGATGGAGTTACCTGCAGAGACCACCAGCTAGCCTGACGACAATACTTTATAAAGGCTTTCTGTTGGCCCGCGTAGCAGCCCTAATTTTTGTTTTATATATAAAAAAATAATTTTTTGTAAGTATTAAACAGCAGGACCGGTTTGGCGCTCCAACAATTCCAGTGGTGACTTGTAGTTCTGTAACTCGACTACACAGTACATGTTATATTA